>NC_080393.1:54995814-55287216 GCF_028751815.1 Salvia miltiorrhiza
CTCCTGAGGGTTGTAGTGATTCTTAAGGCACGCTTAGCTCGTTCTAATTCGATTTCTAAGGTATCTACGCACGGGGCAGATATAAAAGAATGCGAGGCACCAGTATCGAACAGAATCATAATGGAAAAACCTTTAAGCTTGCCCATACCTGCCAGGTTTCCTGGTTTTTCTCGGGCTGGTTTTGGGTGATAGCAAAAGGCTCTCGCTGTTGCGGCAATGGTTGCGGCAGCTTCTGTTGCTGTTGGCCCTGTTGGTGCTGGTGTTGGTATTGCTGTTGGTGTGTGGCTGTTGTTGGCGGGGCGGGGGCTGGTATTGGTATTGCTGCTGGTATGGCTGTTGTTGGCGGGGCTGGTGTGCCTTGAACTGCTTGCAGGGGCTGGGCATAAATGGCCCTGATTGTCGTGCCCGCTGTTTTGTTGGGGCATTGTGAGGAGTAGTGGCCCTTCTGGCCACACGTGTAGCAACTGTCAGTTCCAGCCCTACAGACACCACGATGTGGTTTGTGGGCATTTTTGGACAAAGGGGAACTTCATTTTGTCTTTGGCTGCCTCCAGCCGGGCAGGACCCTGTTGCTTCCCTTGTCCTTGTTGCTGATATTGTCCCAACGGCGCATTTCCTTGCCATGGCCTCTTGTTAGTCTGGTTTTCATTTCCTCCATGGTCGTTCCAGTTGCGCTTCCCTTTAAAGTTCTGAGGGCGTGCAGGTGGGTTGGCTGGCGCTGAGGTCTGTGGCGGAGCCAATCTTTCTACTGGCATCGCAGCTTCGATGTCTAGTGCCCTGTTCAAAGACTCAGTGTATGAGAGTCCACCATGACTAGCTAGAGTCATCCGAATCTCGTGCCTCAGACCAGCACAAAATTTCTCCGCCATTTTCTCATCAGTATCCACCTGTTGTGGAGCATAACGCGATAGATCGCAGAACTCTCTGTCATACTCTGTCACCGTCTTTTTCCCTTGTTTCAGGCTATAGAACTCAGTCTCCTTCTTCTTTCTGTAGCTTTTGGGAATATACTTATTCATATAATCCCGTCTTAAAGTCTTCCCAAGTGTATGCTGCCCATTGTTCGGGAGTCAGAGTCTTTCGGCAGGCTTCCCACCAAAGTCAGCCGATTCGGCTAGTTGGAAAGACATACACGAGAGTCCGCTCCTCTTCGGTGCAGTGTAGGAAGGTGAAGATACGCTCCAAGGCGCGTATCCAAGCTCGGCCTCGGCTGGGTCACCTGTCCCAGTTGAATGTGGGCGGATTCTGTCGAAGAAACAGTTCTTCAGTCCTTCTAGCAGGGGGTGGAGGGGGGGTGGGGTAGGTTCCCTGTCGTTTTGCCGTCCTTCAGGTATTTCATCACGATTTCCATCGTTGTTAACGTTCCTCCTAGCGGGGCGACCTCGTTAGGCGGCATTCTGAATTACAAACACCCCATTTTAACACATTCTATACAGGAGTCTCTAAGGCAATTAATAAAGAACTGTTTGTCAAATTTAACTTATCATAACTCCAAAACTAAAATATAACAGGAACCGTTGCATGCACAAGTCACATTATTCAAAATTACTATATTCTTAACTGACTCGTGAAGAATAAACCCGTAGAGAAACATAAAACATACACGAGATCGTCGTAGAAAGCCCATGCTAGGGTCATTTTTATCTCATGGAATATTGCCTCATCGAGGGCTTTTACATTGTCAACCCAAAATGTAAGTAAAGTCTATTTCCTATGATGTACCGGCTTACTAGTTAAGCAATCACAAAAGGGTTTTTATTCACGGAACGTCCTAGAGACCAACATTTCCGTACTAATGCTAGCTAGAAACAACATAAATAAAATCATAGTCATTGGAACGAATTATCGTTTCCGGAGTACATCCACAAGCTAAAACTATCAAATCTGTGAACTCTGAGTCGCGGTACGACTGCTCCTCTGTGACGCCAGGGGGTCCTCCTCCGGATCCTCCTCGGGGTCCTCCTCCTCATCTTCCTCGGGGTCCTCCTCCTCATCCTCGCCCGGCTCCCAGCTGGGCAACAGAGTCTCTCCCTGGCCCTCGCCTGTCTCCCGCATGATCTGGGCTGAGCGGAGATATCGTCCACAATCTCACGGATCGGATCGTCTCTGGTGCTGATCCTGGCCGTGGCACGAGGCTCGGTTGGAGCTGGAGGTGGCACGGGTTCAGGACGAGTAATCCTCATCGTACCATACTGTGCTGTATCGTCATCCTCCTGCATAGGGTATTTGCCCCTATCTAGAAACTCCCTCATGTTGGCCATGACCCTGTCGACATCTGCCATGGCAGCCTCAAACCTTGCGTCTATCGTAGGTATCAGTGGTGGTGGAGGAGTAGTAGCTCGGATCGCTGAGTCAGGAGGCGATGGAAAATCCCTGCGAGCCCGTGGACGAGAAGGGCCTGCCTCGTCATCATGCCTACCACGGCGCCCTAGAACTGAGGCACGTGGTGGAGGGTCTCGTGGCAAGGCCATCGAGGCTCGGGAGCAGTAGCGGGTGCCTCCGCTGGCAAAGGCGTCCCCACCTGTACGTAGTTTCCCGGAAGGATGTAGGGCCCTAGAGGGGCGCTGCCCCACAAGGTGAAACAGGCCTGAAGCTCCGCAATGAAGCTAGGGAAGTCTCCCATGAGGTCGTGGTAATCTTCTCGGCGAAAGATGTAGTGGGCAGAGATCTGCCTAGCCCATCCCTGCCACTCGGAAGGTAACAGTAAGATCAACCTCTGGATACCGTCATACCCTGATACTCCATGTGCACTCGCCTCGACCCAGTGTCTGTGAAAACCTGCGAGGAACTGTCCGAGGTTATCCCCGTGACATGGAGCATAGGTGCGGTAGGACCGCTCGACCTCCTCTGGACTAGCCCATGGGGCAAGGGTCGTCGTCGAGTATAGGCAGTCCTCGCCATCTAACGAAAGAAGTTCTATCGTCAACTCAAAGTAAAACGTGACAAGTAACTAAAACGATATGGTTCCAAACATCTATACTTGGCAATCAAGAATCGGTTCGAAAATCATAACTCGTGAAATCTAGATATCACAACATCGTCTAAATCTAGTATTCAAGCACATGTCATAGAGGTGATCTAAATCTAGTTCTCAAGCACAAAATCATAACTTGTATTAAGGACCTCCCTAATACTTAATCATAGATTAAGGATTCGACAATCATCATATAGTTCTAGTGTCGTTGTTTACCGAACTTAGGGCTTGTTATGAAATGATGATATACTCTTAGATCTAGCAACGAGCACTAAAAGTTTCAACAAAATAAGTTCAAAAGGCCAAGCTAATTCGAGATCTCATCGTAGAAAAACACTCGAATATTTAAGCTATGC
Organism: Salvia miltiorrhiza; assembly: GCF_028751815.1. Taxonomy (NCBI): domain Eukaryota; kingdom Viridiplantae; phylum Streptophyta; class Magnoliopsida; order Lamiales; family Lamiaceae; genus Salvia; species Salvia miltiorrhiza. The sequence goes on from NC_080393.1 coordinate 54,999,145, forward strand.
CCATGCCATCAACGTACTATTGGCGTTCGTTACGCTGCTCAATCTTCATGCTCGTGGTTTCATCATGCGACCCTTCGTGTGATTCTTCTTTCTCTATTTCGACCGTCATTGTCGATGTCATCGTAACATGAAGAAAAAGTTAAGGCATCTCCCTAAGTTCTCTTCTATGTTCCGTCGTGAGAGTGAGCATATATAACTTAACAGTTCTAAGTTCTTGTGATTCATACAATAGTCATACTTATTCATGCTTCATACATTTCAAGAAATTAACTTAATTAAAACTTGAAAGCACTTACCATAACCTCCGTTGAGCGTGACGAGATGTAGTGCCAAGCTTTTGTCAACTAGTTCAAAAGTGTATTAACTTACTTAATCTAGACTCAACTTAGAAGGAATGAGTAGTACTCAGAGCAAAAGAAATGCTCTGATACCATTCTGTCACGACCGCACTTGCTAAGGATAGCAAATTCGGGAAAACCGCGACTAAGGGAGGGAATTTAGGAGCGGGATTTAGAAAGGGCATATTCGTTTTCTTGATGACTCGACTTGTATAAAGAAATCAATCGAAATATCTAGATATCAACGAAGGCCACAAGGGGACCGTACATAATATTATCCCAAAACGGGGTACTCAATGGTTTTAGTACATTATTAAATAATACATATTGTTTGACAAATGACATAATATCTTAACATAATCAGTGTTCGCAGCGGAATAACAATTTGAGTATATGTATGAAGACATATACTCTACTCTGAGGTAATCATCCTAGATCGACAAAAGCTCCGCTTGCACACTACATCCTCGATCACAGCTCAACCAGCACATTTAAAAATACATGCAGGGCTAAGTACGGGAGTACTTAGTGGACACTTGCCGAAATTTACATACATGCATAATATTTTATTGTCAAGCCTTTCAACAGTAGTAAGATACGAGGGTTTTCCTTTAAAGACTCGTATTTACCAAAATATTATCATTTCTTTTATCAATAACCTGTACAGGTATTTTATATCATTAATCACCATATCAGTAACTCGTGCCGAGAGGGAGGCCTCCCTCTACGGACACTATGATCGGCCAACCCGCTAGATGACTCACGATCACAAGGGTGTACACTAATTCCGAAGGGATTTGCGGTCCCATCCAGAATCCGAATTCGATTAACATCAGATAGGCAATTAATAATAAAACATAAAGCATTTAGGCATTGACAATATCATTTAAATTCATAAGCATAAAGTTTTAGCAATTCTAATATATAATTTTGGTTTATACATAGAAAGCCCACCTGAATAGCAGACTCACGGTTTAGCTCTAACTCTGGTGCTTGACCTTTAATCCGAGAAAATAAAATAAGATTCTAATTCTCGAAAAATCTCAATAAATGAGGATGCGTGAAATGATTATGCATGACTCATATTCCTTTAATTAAATTATGAGATGCTAATCCTATTTAAGCTCGTCTTATGAGGTCGGATTATTAATCTTAATAATCTACTCATCTTGAATTAATCTAACTCACTTACCAACTAATAATTAGTAAGTATTAAAATTAATCACTAATTAAAAATAATTAGGATTAATAATGAGAGCCTAAAATAATAAGTCTTATTGGGCCTAAATAAATAAATAATAGGTGCCCAATTATATGAATTTGAAGCCCATTTTAAATAATTATAGGAGTCCAACATAATTGACCCAACAAAACTCAAACAGGCCCAAGAAAATTAAAGAAATTCGGCCCACATAGAATAAAAAAAAATGGCCCAAAGAAATAGTATCCGGCCCAACTGAACCAGGCCCAAAACCACTTCTTCCTCAAACTCGGTTTCTCTCTCTCTCATTTCTCAATCCAGAATCCTCCCCCTTCTCTCCATCGATCCTCTCCCTCTCTCGCCCGTTCCAGCCGTCATCGAGGAGTTCCGCCGCCGTGGCTCCGGAATCCGGCGCTGGCTGCCGTCGAGCCCAGCCCTGCGCCCTCCTTCCTTCCTCTTCTCTCAATCGATCTGTTGCTGCTCCCTGTGTAGCTGCCGTCGCGCTGTATTCTGGCCGTTCCAGCCGTCGCCGGCGAGCGGCCGCCGCCTCCATCCGCGACGTCGCTGCTGCTGTAACCCGACGAGAGTGGATCTCTTCTCTCTCGATTCGAAGCGTCGGTGGAGCCCGAGCCCTAGTTCATCTCCTTCTGCAAATCGAGCTCTAGCTCCTCTCTTTCTGCAGAACGTCGTTGCCGCCGCCGTGGTTCTGTAAATCCGGCGACTTACAGTCGTCGTTCGTCACCGTTCGTCCTCCCAAATCGGCGACAGTCCTCCTCTTCTCCCTTCTGGAAATCTCGTCGTTGCCACCGCTGTAGTAGGGAGGTCGACGAACAGCCGGGGTCTCGATCGCTTGTCGCCACGGCCTCTGCCTTCTCCTTCCTCGACTCGAGTCCGAGGCTTCCTTCGGCGGAGCCGAAGGTCGCCGCTGCTGTTTAATTCCGACGAGCAGCGGGCTCTGCTGCCTATGTGTATCGTCGATTGATCTCGCTCGCTCGCCGCCGCTGACTCGAAGCCGAGTCGAGCAGAGCAGTCAGTTGTTTCCTTGGACTCGACTGAACAGGGCGGTCAGCCATTACTCTTCTAACAAGCTAAGTTATCTACTTTCATTCTTCTTCTACTTCAGTTTCTAGTTGTTAAGCGTGGGGGTTCTCATGATTCGCTGTTCTAAGGTGTAGAGTATAACAATGTATGAATCCTCGACTTGTTGAGAAAAGTTATCGATCAAGTATGCATATGTGGTTCGCTATATCTTTCTGTAATATTTCTCATCCTATGTTTCGAATTTCTTTTATATGAAGTGAGGGAAGTGAAATGCATATATGAAGATAGTGAACTGAAAATAGCATGAAATACCTTGAATGGTTTTGTTGGTTGGTTATTGTTTGAATGAACTGATTCTTGAAAATGCTTTGGCAGAGAATGATGAAGAGCAGTGCAGTCTTTCCTCTTTTTGCTAGGAACGTTTGTGAAATGGGAATGAGGAGATTATGCTTGGTTGATGTTCTGTATGAATGGTGATTTTGCTTCGTTTAAAATCCTTTGCAGCTGCTAAGGATTTTAGGTAAGTGAGGATGCCTTTTATAGGGAGTAAATACTGAAGCTGATAGTGTGAAAATATGGTGAATAGTGCGGCTAAATTGAGGCGTGGTTGAAGAATTTAATTGATAAGATTTTCTGCTGACAATTGAGATTTGTCTGTTGAATATTTTCTTTGACTATGTAGGAGTGAAATAAAAACTAAGCACGGGTGAGAATAGAGTGGCTAAGGTGGACTTGAAGTGTTGGATGGGTGGCTGGGCACTGTAGCGACACTGTTGAGTACTGGAGCACTGTAGCAACACTTTAGCAGCAGTTGTCATTAATCACCAAACGTCCCCTTTTCTTCTTTTCTCCTTTATCTATCTTTTCCTTAAATTAGGGTGTTGGCAGATGGTAGGTGTAGGAAAATATTATTGGAATGATTGATGTGTATCTATAATAAATCCCTCATTGGTTCTGTATTAGAACTTTGGTATCGAGTTTTTCTAATGTCGAGCACTTGTATTCAGATACAGATTAATCGAATAATTCTTGTGTCTGATATCTATATTGTCTTGTAAAAATCTAAATTAAAACTGTAGATTGATAAATTAAATCCATAGATTTAATTCGATCATCATTAAATTAAATCCGTAGATTTAATTAGCTACAAAGTCGGAAATAATTCACGACTTAAGGAACAATATGAATATTATAAATAACCTCCATCTTGATTAATAAATAACACAACTTTGCTAAGTTGGTTATAACCTTGAATAATAATCATTCATTGATTCAAAGATTAACGTCGCGGTTTTAAACACGCGAAGATAAATAAATGCATACTGCTAGTGTAGCGACTCTGTTTCCAATTTACGTAATTCAGAATCATAGTTGAAAATTCATAAAGCGTTTCATTTACTAGAAATAGATTAATAAACACGCAATACTGGACTTAAATAAATATAAAAGAGCGGGTTGTTACAGTAATTTAGAAAAATGATTAATCAATTCAACAAAACATGGATCCACGTATTATTAACTTAAAAACATTCGCAAATATTCTCTTGTAATGTGACCACTTTATACTTTATTTTTACATAAATCACAATATATGATATCATTTTCTTATAATAGCGACACTGTCTCTTAGTAAAAATAATCAATGTATTTTTTATTTTTTTTTTGAGTTCACTCATTTATTGTAATATAATATTTCCTCTGTTCCATAAGAAAGTATCATATTTTTCATTTACGTTCATTCAATGAGAAAGTATCACTTCTATTTAGAGATCAACATGCTCAATGTATGAGATTATTCCAAAATAATTATAGTCATTTATTTATGTCTTCTAACTTTTATTTAAATTTTACTAATTTGTCGGATTTGTTATTTAATCTATAGTTTTATGATATAATTAAAGAATGTAGCTAGCGTGTGATTTTATTATAATCATTATAATAATTTCTTCCTTTTTTTTCACGGTTCACTAATTTGTTAGTATAATATAATATCCTACAACATAATTTCATTTAGTAATCGATCGATATGCTCAACGTATGCTATTATTTACACAATTATAGTCCATTTTTTTTATTATTTCGAGTTCATTAATTTATTATAATTTATTACCATGTAGTATATTTTTATTGACTTATTGAACGTTGTCGCAATGTATGACATTATTCAAAAAAATTATAGTTCATTCATTTATGAAATAATCAAAGAACCTAACTAGCATATGATATTATTCAAACGATTATAGTAATTCCTTCATCTTTTTTTTTCAAGTTCACTAATTTATTACTCCCTCCGTCCCAATAAAAGTTGCCACTTTTTTTGGGACACGGAGATTAAGAAGTGGATTGTTATGTTTTAATTGAGTGTGACCCACCAAAATTAGTGAGTAATTTTTAGAAAGTGGCCTACAATTGTTGACCAAATTAGTGAGTAATTTTGACATTTTTAGAAAGTGGCCTACAATTGTTGACCAAATTAGTGAGTAATTGTTGACTTAATTAAAGTAAACTTTTGTCATTTTTAGAAAGTAGCCACTTTTAATGGGACACCCAAAAAGGAAATGTGGCCACTTTTATTGGGACGGAGGGAGTAATATAATACTATAATATATATCCTACATTTCATTGAGTAAGCGATCAATATGCTCAACATATGCTATTATTTTAACATATATGGTCATTTCTTTTAAATTTTTTTTGTTATTTCTAGTTCACTAATTTATTACTCCCTCCGTCCCCAAAATAAGTTCCTCTTTGGGGACGGCACGGGTTTTAAGGAAAAATGATAAAGTGTATTGATAGTGGAGAAAAATATGTTATAATTAGTATTGAGAGTGATGAAAAGGTGAAAAAATGTTATAATTAGTATTGGGAGTGGTGAAAAAGTGAAAAGTAAGAATAAATAAAATATTATTAGTGGTGGGGTAGTTGTCCAAAAATGGAAAGAAAGAAAGAGGAACTTATTTGGCGGACGTCTCAAAAAGGAAAAAGATGAACTTATTTCAGCGACAGAGGGAGTATAATATATTGTCTTATAATATATCTTTATTTAGATTTCGATTGATGTCCCAACGTATGACATTATTCAAAACAATTATAGTTATTCATTTATATCCTCTAATTTTTATTTCAATTCATATTAGGAGTGAGTTTTTAATCTTTATTAAAAGGATTCGTATCAGAAATTCATATAACAAATTTAAGACTAACTCTTAGGGCGTGTTTGTTTGGCCGGGAATGTGATGTGGGAAAGTAATCTGATTCCCAATTATTAAATTATTGTGTTTGGTTTAATCATAAGGAAATAAGGAAAGTAATCTAATTCTTAAATATGAGGAAAGTTGCGTGGAATTCGAGGATTCTTATTCCTCAGTCCAACCCGCGTATTCTTTTTCCCTGATTTGAGGATTTTAAAAGATACGGAGAAAACAGTATCTCTTATACTCCTCTGCCCTCGTTTATTTTTTTTCTGCATTAATTTTCTTTTTCGTTCTCTGCTGTCTTCTCTCCCATTCTCTGCAAATTTTCCTGCCGCTTGTTAATTCATACATACTCTGCAAATTCGTCCTCCGAATTGATCTCACTAAGGTTACTCTCTAAAGTCTCTATATCTCTATTAATTTCGTTCATTATTTAATTTGTTTGTTTCTTTTTCTTCCAATTTGCGTCTTCATGACCTTCTTCATAAACACAAGTGAATATAAGATTCAATTTGGATTCGCTTCTTGACGTTTTTGTTAATTTCTTTTCTGTAGTTGCAAGAGATCATAGCAGCTGACTGTATTATAATATGATATATATATATATATATATATATATGAAAAGTTACCTATCCAATTGCATATGTCGCACACACAAAAAGCAAACGTGCAGCACAAAGTATCAACGAAAGTAACAACACTGAACATAAGAGTTGTTCACCCAGTTCGGTGATAAAACACCTACGTCTGGGGGGCCACACCCAGGGTAAATTATCCACTAGTGAAGATAAGATATTTACAGGACTTATGCGACAGACTCTCTAGCCTTCTAGCCTCAATATCTTCCCAAACCCTCACAACGATGAATAATTGAGAAAAGAACAACGATCTAATCTCGAAGCGTGAATGAACCTCACTCACCACCAACACCCACGAAAATAACATCCACCAACAGGCTGGAGAAAGCAACAAACGAATAAGAAAACACTACCCCAACAGATTGCTCAATAAACCCACGAAAAAGTAATCGAACAAGATCACACACACTCACGAAATTGTATGATCTGAAACCCACGAAATTACTCTCCAATATGTAGAAGAATATCAAAGAAATTAGCCCCCAAAAATGTCCTCATTCTCTTCCTTAAATAGGCAAACCCTAGAAAGAGTTATATCTTGAGTAGAACTCTAATAAAGATGATATACTCAATCTATAATCATAAACCCTCAATATTTCGAGCATATAGCTCATATAATGTGAGATATAACCATAAGAGACGTGATATACTCAAACACTAATGAGCTGGAAAATCGCAAAGCTGAAAACCCGTAATGAACAGTACTCCCGTAATGAACAGTACCAGCCGAAGTATCAACTCTGTCAGATACTTTGAGAGCAACACTAGCAAATTTGTCTACATAATGACAATAACCAAACTTGAGTATCAAAAACTCAACAATATATATATATATATATAGACCTGCTTTGACCATTATTTTTCTAGCTGCTAGCAATGATTAGGAAATCTGCATTAAGAATTTGTTTGTTGCTTCATTTTTCTGCAACTAGTTTGCAAGTATAGCGTTTGGAATTGGACCTTTGGTGATGAAATTCGTGATTCAATATATTCCAAGTTTATTTTTAGTTAAATGAAAAAATAAGAAGAATTTAGAACTTGGATTTAGCATACCAGAAGTGTTTACTGGTAATTACACATTGTACTGATAACGCAAAGATTCAGCATTTTTTTCGTGTTAACGAAAAAAAATAAAATTATGAAATATGTCGCATGTATCTCAATAATTAAGTGTCACACCCCAATTCTTGAATGAATAAATATAATTGAGGTGCTACTAATTCATAGAAATAAATAAGGAACAACCTTGTTAAAACCCGAATAAGATGAGAAGTCGGGCTAATGCCCTTTGGATCACAAGTTTAGTGTCATGCTTCTGATAACCAACATTTAGAATGATATACTTGTGAAATAATAGTCTCGGCTCAACAAAATATATAGAAGTTGAGAGTCTAAGCTCGATATGAAACATAATTCAGAATTTACATAAAGGTCTTATGTTTAGAGAAACAAGAGACAAAAGAGCTAGTGCAACAGCGGAAGACAAAATACGGAGTTGAACCCTAGCCTCAGCTCCGCCCCGTCAGCACTCACCAATCAACCTGAAAACATTTGAAAGTATTTTTGGGCTAAGTACTAATGTATTTAGTGGGCTAGCATTTTTATAAACATTTCATAATCATAAGAGCAGTTTATCCAATTATTTTGACATGACTTAGAAGGTTTTTAAGTGAATAACTTCTAAGCATGCTAAAACATTTTATTGTATTGCGCGCAATTGTCACACTCTCTTTCCGTTACTCGCTGTGATCCCGGACCTTTTAGCCACCGACGGATCCATTACTCCTGCTTACTTGAACTGAGGGCGTAACCCAGTCAAGTTCCCATTTGGGACCCAATGCTCCGGAACACATCCCGTCAAGCACCCTTATAACGCCTCATACATGATTAGTGCCCGAATGGAGATCAACCCACCGAGTCAGCTAATATGTGTACACAATTCTCAAATAACGTGTTAGGTCAAGAGAGAACCTCGATCGATTCATTATTGCAAGCCTTAAACAGAGCAGAGTGCACAAAATATTTTATCGGATAAACAGTTTTCATTTCATTGAAACATTTAAGCTCAATAGCTAAATCATACATTTGGAAAATAAGCCCACCTGATTAGGCAATGCCTGTCGTTTATTCTTAACTCTGAATCGGAATAGCAGTGCTAATCCTCCTGACGTTCAAAGCCTACAAGAAATCTATTCTTAATAGGTCTCTTAAATCTAAACTCAAGTCACGGTAAAGTGCTTATCATTCTATGTTCACTTAGCCGGGTTTTCAAAATTTAAAGAATAAATAATTGAAAACATTTCTCTTGAGTTAAGAACACCAACAATATTCTTACTCATCTTTCTTTTGTAATTAGAATTATAAATAAGACCAATCAAAACATGATGCAATGCATGACTCATTTCATACTTAAGCATAAAAAGTGTTTACTAAAATATGCCCAAGTTTCCAGTTCATTCTGCTCTGTTACGTTAACCAGCTCTGGTCTCTACCAGCTCTGGCTATCCCAGCTCTGGCTCCCAGCTCTGGCCTCCGAGCTCTGGCTTCCAGCTCTGGCCTTCTAGCTCTGGCTTTCCAGCTCTGGCCTCCGAGCTCTGGCCTCCCAGCTCTGGCTTTCCAGCTCTGGCCTCCCAGCTCTGGCATTTTAGCTCTGGCTTTCAGCTCTGGCCTCCCAGCTCTGGCTTTCAGCTCTGGCATTTTAGCTCTGGCATTTCAGCTCTGGCATTCAGCTCTGGCGTTTCAGCTCTGGCTTCCAGCTCTGGCCTTCAGCTCTGGCTTTCAGCTCTGGCCTTCAGCTCTGGCGTTCCAGCTCTGGCTTTCAGCCCTGCTCTGCCCTTTCCAGCTATGCTCTGCCCTTTCCAGCTCTGGCTTTCAGCTCTGCTCTGCCCTCCAGCTCTGCTCTGCCCTTTCCAGCTCTGGCTTTCATCTCCCTGCTCTGCTCTTCACCCCCAACCTCTGAACACCTCACGACTCTCTTTCTCAGCTCACCAGTACAGTTCGCGTCGATCACCTCCTTGGCAACGGCGAAGCGCCGTCACCTCCCTCTCTTTCTGGCAACCGCAGCAAGCCACGACCGCTACCCTCACGCTCCTTTCCTCCAAATCCCCACATCAGCCCCCAATCAACCCAAATTCTCTCCCTCTACTCCGACGACCCTCACACAGCCAACTCCACAAAACAACATGCTCAAGACTCAACTTACAGCAACTCAGTTCAAGACTCTACCTTTTCTTATTCATTTAACAGTTATGAAGCTAAAACACATATAAACACACGAACACATGAACATGCATTTTGAATTCTTGGACGAAAAGTGAAGTAAAGAAGCAGGGGAGTTAAAGGTGAAACCTTGGCTTGGATTTGCTGGGTGAATCGTTAGCTGCTGTTCTTGGAGTTCAGCGTTTGAAGCTCAGTCCGGGAGGGAACGAGAGAGAAGTGAGTGAATGAGAAGAGAAAGATCGGAGTGCAGCGAAGGAGATATGTATATATATTGATGAGAGAGAGAACAGTGGGGCGGTGGTGGTGGTCGAAAATATCAAGGAAAGGGGTGGGTTGGGCTTTGATGGAAGATGATGGGTTGGGCTTTCATTTATGCACTCAAATGTGAATAAAACATAAGGCCCAACATGAAATAAATCTCAACACACATAAATGCTTGAACGCTTAATTAAATAAATATGCAATGCATATAAATTTAATTACTAAATTTACAAATGCTTTTGTAAATCATTTTTGTTGGAATTAAAAATAAATTCTTTTCTCAATCCGGCGTGAATCATCTTAAATCTAAGTTCAAAAATAATTCTAATCATAATATAAATGGGCGGGGTGTTACATTAAGAATATTGTTGATATTGGAAAAGTGATATGAGATATTTTTAATGTCTGTTAATAGTAATTTAATTATTACTTTTTGTAGTTGGTAAATTTGAATCAAATATAAAATTCAGAATCCCTGACAGTTTCTTTGTACTTTCCAAACACAGGATAAGTAATATATCAGGAATCATATTTCCAGGAATCACATTCCCAGGAATCATATTCCCTAACAACATTACTTTCCTGCCAAACAAACATGCCCTTAGTATTTTTTTTACTGGGAATTTAAAACTAACTTCTATTCATATTAGAAGTTCATATGATAACCATGGTAATTATTTGAGTGGGAGAATAACAATGAAATTAATTCATATGCTTTATCTTATTTTAGTTCAAAATTGATTTTTTGTTGTAATTATTGACGTGGGGGTGTACTGATAATTCTTTAAGATCACGTTCAATAATCAAAGGGAATAAGATTGTCAATTATATATTAAGGAAAGATTATGGATAATCCTTTCCTTATAATTCCCATGGCTTATTATGTAAATTGTGAAAATAAAATTAATTTCTTATTTTATGAAAATGTGTAAAATGACAAAAAAAGTCCAATTATGTGCGCATATATTATGTGCGTTTAACATTATCCATAATTTTACTGGGAGAGAAACGTGGTATAGAAAGAGAGAAAATAACATTCTTGAAATATTATGAGAAGAAGACATAGTTTAGTGTTCACATATCGATCATTTTTCAGAATTATTACGAATGACAGCTATATTCGGACTCCAAGAAGAATTTGATGTATTTATAGAAAAGGACATTTAATGAACCAAATTTTTTAAACAACGGTCATGTCTCATGATTCTGCTCAATTTGAACTAAGAAATATCTATATATTTAAAAAACGACGATGTTTAAATAATGTATCCACACACCACAATGTCATTTTTATAAACATTTTATTTGTTCATATCAATATTCTGACGTGCCACATTAATTTTAATTTTAGTGAAAATCAAATTCGTATTAAAAATTATTATAATCAATAAATCGATGTATTTTTTATACTTTTTCTAAAAAATTATTAAAACCAGCACTGATCCAAAAATTAATGTATTTGAGTGAAAATCAAATTCGTATTAAAATTATTATAATCAATAAATCGATGTATTTTTTATACTTTTTCTAAAAAATTGTTAAAACAAGAGTTGATCCAAAAATTAATGTATTTATGCCTCAATCATTTTTTTAATTTGTTTATATTAAAAAAAGTTTGTTGTTAGAGCATCTCCAAAGGCACGCTATTACATTTTATTTTTTATTTTTTTATAATATTTATTCTTTTTTTTCTTTTTTTTTAGAAAATGCTTATATATGCTTGATTTAATTTGTAAAATTTAATTTATTAATCTCTTTATTATATATATTTTTAAAATAGTATAAATATATATAAAATCTAAAATGTATTTTTATAGAAAATTATTTGTTATTATCATGTAATTTATGCTTTGTCAAGTATTATGTAATGTTTAATCCTAAAAATATTATGTAATGCTAGTTTTTACGTTATTGAAATAAATTAATCGTTATGCAATATTTAAATATAGCACTTTATTAATTAATTTTATTAAAAATATTTAAATTATAATTAAATATAATTATTTATAAATATATATGATATATAATAATTAAATTAATAAAATATTTTAATAATAAAGAGTATAAAAATAGAATATTCTATTAAGGAAATGTAGAGTTTATTGTTGGACGAAAATCCAAAATCTCCGCATTTCTCTTAGCGTCAATAATAAAGTTTTTGCAGGAGCGACTGCAAAAGTAAGAGAGAGAAAGGCGGGAAAATACTAGAAACAGAAAGAGGAGCAGTTGTGCATCGAGAAAGATGGGAAGCTCAGGCCACTGATGAGGAAACAAGTAAAGATGCATTCAATATCAACAAAATTAGGGGAATCACAACAAAGGAGGAGAAGAAGAAGGAAAAGAGAAGAGGTTTAGCTCAGGAGAAATCAGAGGCTCCTAGAGAGAGAAAGAGAGAGATTCAGAGGTGGTTTCATTCTTCACCATTAGCTACCTACGCCAACCATGGACACCACTCCTCATCCTCATCCTCATCGTCGCCGAGGTAACAACTATTTCTCTCATTTTATTTTGATTCAACGCTTCAGAGAGATTCCGACTCGATTCGACGTCGGATGTTTAAATCGACGGAAGGGGTTTGTATTTCTGTTTAGCTGTTTAAATAAAAGAAGAGAATTGTTTTTTTTCCAGTCTTCTTCCTTTTGAGTAAATTTGAAGTAGGTTCAGAGAGATTCCGACTCGATTCGACGTCGGATGTTTAAATCGACGGAAGGAAGCATAGATTTCCAACCGTTGTGCTTATTTCGCCGCCGCCGGCGGCGGAAAATAGCTGACGCTTCGGAACAATGCCAAAACTTTTCCCGGTATATCAACCTATTTTAAGAAAGATAACTTTATTGTAACAAAAATTTACGAATTGAAAACTAAAATCTCCAAAAAATTCAATTAAGAAGGCTGATCTTTTTTTTTTATTACTAGTATTTTTTTCCCAAAAAGTTTTAAGCAAATACAGTATCTCAATATGAAATTTTTACCTAGACATAAGCAACAAATAATGAAATAGTGAAGAATGCTATTCCTACTCAAACTTGGTTGAGTTATTTATGTCAAAGTAGTATAATATCAGGGAGTTTTTGAATCATAGTTAACATAAATTCCAATGGATTGCGTACCAACCATTTTATTTCAAACCAACAGAGTAGGGAAGCAAAAGCAAAATACATTAAACTGAAAACTGACATCAATTCAAAATGGAGTTAGGATTCTGCATCCATAATTTGAATTTCTGTGGTCCTTTTGTTCTAAATGTTCTGTGATAATATAGTGCCCAGCAACACCACTGCTAATCAAATATATATGTTTATTCAGTTCCGAGCATGCGAAGGATCAAGAAAGTTGAAGATGACGCTGAAATCTCTGAATCGGGACTGGCTGTTCCCCCAGAAATTCCTCATTTTGTGTGGAGAGCAAAACCTGGAGAAATAAATGAGTTGGTAATAAATTGTTTTATATACTCCTTTGCAATTTACTTTTTGGATGTTTGGAAACTATGTATCCTTGGATTATACAAATTTATATACCATGTTCAAAAGTAATCAAATCAATCTTCCATTTTTCCTTCATCACTCACTATGTTCAGTAATAGTTAATAGTATAATTTTGTAGACACACACACATAATAGAAATGCATTGTTTATTATGTTTACTTTATGCTAGTCCAAAATTTTAACTTATCTTTATAATTGCAGTATCTCCCCAAAAAAGTCATAGAATACTACCATCTTAAGATCCCAAATATCATATCCTTCGTCGATGAACAGGGGAGAGAATGGGATGTGAATGTCATAAAGAACAGGAAATCACATAGGTGCTCCAAAGTGGCATGGAAAAGAGTGTGCGAAGCGAACCTCATTAACACAGGCGATGTATGTATCTTTGAGTTCATGCAAGGGCCCATTGATTTATACATACGCGTACGTATAAAAAGAGCTCATGAACGTAAGTTTAAGAACTTTTATAATTTACAATATGCATGTCATGCTACATTTGATAGATTCATAGTTAATTCAATTTGTTTGTTAAGTGTGAGAAAAGAGATTAAGAAAATACATGCATGTATGAATGTAATTAGTTGTTTTTTAATTTCAACAGTTCTTTAGCTTCTAACTAAACTTGTGTGTTACATTGTGCTGTCTTTATCTTCTAAATGGTCTTACATTGTTCCTTCATATTATGTGGATAATATAGTGCCTAATTAGATATATGCTTATTCAGTTCAAAGCAAAGCTACACATTGCCGTGATGGTGACATCTTCATGCCGGGAAAACCTCATTTTGTGTGGAGACTAACACAAGAAAAAAGGAGGAGGCTGGTAACAAATTATATCATACTTTCTCAAAATTTACTTTAGTTATAAACTTATAATGATTTTGTAGATACACAATATAGAATTCTTAGTTATAATTATAATTATAATTACAGACTCTCCCAAGAACAGTAATAAAGAACTACAATCTTAAGATCCCAAATATCATATCGCTCATCGATGAACGTGGGAACAAATGGGAAACAAAAATCTTAAAGTGGCGTGACGGCCACTTAGCGTGCCCCGATCACGTATGGAGAAGTTTGTGTGATGCGAATCTCATGGAGATGGGTGACAGATGCATCTGTGAGTTCATAGAAGAACAGAGCGGCCTATCCATATTCGTACGAGTAGCTCGAGCTCATAAACGTAAGCTTTAAGTCTTACATACCTTCCCATTATATGCATTGTCCTGCTCGTTTTGACTGATTCCTAGTTAATATGATTTGTTTGTTTAGTGACTAGAAAGAAGGATGCCGAGGAAAAGGAAGTTGAACAAGTTTACAAAGAACCATTACACGAGAATAAGTGGGATGAAAGTGCTGAAGATGAAAGTGGGATGCAAAGGAGCATTCTCAAGGGGAAACAAAAGTTGAATTCAGCATCTTCCAGTACACATGTTAGACGATGTCTAAGGAAAAAGAATGCATGTATGTAATTAGTTGTTTTCTGATCCAATTGTGGGTTACTTGATCGTCTAAGTTCTCACCTAAACTTGTGTGTTACATAGTGCTTTAGCTCCTCTACTAATAGGATATATGCTTATTCAGCCGGTGGAAAGAAAGGCTTTGAAGAAGAGAAATGTGCAAAAACTGACAAAGAGACTGTTCGTTTCAATCTTCCTAACTGCAATGACTGTAAAGAAAGCGGGACGAAGATGAACATTTCCGAGGCAAAGCGTAAATTGAAATCACCGTCACCACATGAACCAGTCAGACGAAGAGCAAGGAAAGACAAGACATGTATTTATCTGATTTGTCATTTCTTTCCGTGCAATGTTCATATAGTTTTATTTTATGAACTTGTGGATTATAATCTTGCACTAAAATTCTTATATATGAATTGTCATTTCTGCATGTACAATGTTCTTACATATATTTAATTCAGTTGACCGAAGAAAAGACTTTGAAGAAGAGAAAACCAAACAAATCGAAGAAGAAACAATGAATCTCGATCCTCCTGAAGAGAGGCAATGGAAAACGAAAGCTGAACAGAGATCTATTGAGGCTCGAGATACTTACATAAAAAAGCTCGAAGGGATCATTAAAACCCTTACTTCAAAAGATGTCAATCAGAAGAGGGCGAAGTTATCATGTCACAAGGATGATGATATCTCTAATATTGAACTTATTAACAAACATGTTAGCTTGCAGGTACGTGTTTAAATTTCATTATATCATGATATCATTGTATTGCGGAGTTCATTTAATTTTGAATTTTTAGGGAACGTCAATGAGGACAAAATGTTTGCCTGTAAAGTTGGAGTTGCTGCTGTCCTACTTCCAACTTGTACGTGGGGAAGCTGGTCAATCAATAACTTTGCATGATGATGTGTTCGGTAGGAAATATAAGATTTATATTTTCCTCAAGGATATCAAAGAATTTTGTTTGCTAAAGCCAATTTCAGACTGCTGTATAATTTCCTACATGTGGTAAGTTTTTTTATCTACTTATTCAGACTATTAGTATCGGTGTTATTCCTTTCTAATTTGTTGGTGAAATTGGTAGGTACCTTCACCAGAAGATGAAAAAAGAAAACTTACTCACTAGATTTCGATTTGTAAATCCAAATTTGATCTCAAACAAGTTAATAGAAGACCAAAGAGCACGCGCTTTAGCCGAAAGATTGATCAGTGCATCAATAGATCAACTCGTGTTGGCACCGTGTAATATAGGGTAAGTAAGGTGTCACGGTACATCTTCAAATTTATATGGGTACAGGAAATATTTGAAGTATATAGCAACAAAAGTCGGTTTGGTGAGCATCGCCTTACACCATCCCCCTTAGCCACGCCCCCGATGGCAGTTCACTTTCAACTTCATTTGGATTTTCAGAATGTGTTTTTACTATTGTATATCTTTTTGTAGTTTTCACTGGATTCTCACGGTCATCCAACCCTACAACAAGATTATCTTTTTGCTAGATCCTCTTTCTCACCGCATTCGTGATAGGGTTTGGCAAGACATTGTGAATACGTAAGTTTTGTTGATTTTTTGCTTAATATTTTTTTTTAGTCGGTCAAGGATATACTAACGTTTCTCTACTTTGTAAATGCATGCAGGGCCTTATCGATGTTTTGTGCATCTAAAGGAGAGAATGAGAAAAAGTCACCAACTTGGGTAGTCGTAAAGGTATGCACGGCGTTTCTGCTAATTGTATACGACAAACAAGGAGTAGGTGCTAATTTCACTCTAATACATTGTTGTAACACAGGCTCCTCTCCAACCTGATTCGAAGCAATGTGGGTACTACATAATGCAGTATATGAGAAAAATCATCGAAACTTGTAGAGATCTTGGCTCAAGCTCGCTACAGAAAATGGTATAGTAATATGCATAGTTAAATACTAACTAATTTGTTATAACTAATACATTATATATTTGTGTGTGTTTTGTAGTTTACAAAAGACAGTTATTCTAGAAGTGAAATTGATGAAATGCGAATAGAGTGGGCAGAATGCGTATTGGATCAGTTTGGTTGACAAAGGACAAGGTATTTATTTATACTGATTCATGATTTAAATCTAGCATCTAATTTCATCTTATATATTTTCTCATTTTTTTTCATAATGTGTTTGTTATTAATTACGAATGGGTGAATGGAAGTATTGTGCTGAAATGAAATTGATGGGAAATGGCTTCCATTCATGGGTGTTCATGTTTTTTGATTTAGTTATTTTGGTTATTTTTCTAACAAAATATTTTTGGTTTTGATCAGACATGAAGGGAAGAATGTGAGGGATCTATTTACAAGTGTAGAAGAAGGTTAAGAAGCTGCAGTCAAAATTTATATATCTAAAAATGAAATACTAATATGTAGTGTATGCGTGTGTTGACCTAGCGGTAGGTGATCAATGTCCAATATCAAAGTTTTGAGTTCGAAATCACCATGGGTACGGTCTTTAATTAAATTCATTTATTTACTTGTTAATTTATCAAATAAAAAACTAGTTTGCAAAGTAAATCAATTTGAAGTGTAAATTAAAAATCACTTCATTTTTTCTGTTTTTTTTCTTTTAACCCACATCAGCTTTCATTTTCTTTCTCTTATTATTTCTTTCTTTCTATTTGTATGAATATATATTTCCTAATTATAATCCACTAAAAAAACATTTCCCTAATATAATTATAAAAGAAAATGTTATTCTACAAATAGAAAAGTGGATCATTTCTTTTGAACACATGACTAATATAGTAAAATAGCCATTAATGTATTCATTTTCAAAAATTCATGTTATTTTGTAATTTGTAGTCAATTATTTTTTTAATTTATGATTCAAATTGCTCAATTTTAGAAATAAAGAAAGAAAGATTAAAAGAGAATAAATGAAAATGAGGCTCGGCCTTTAGTCTGTTTTTCTTGTGTTTTCAAGGATTTTTTTTTAGGTTTTTTCTTTTCTTTTTATAAAATCGCAGTTTAATAATAATCTTAAATTCGTATAGTAATATTCACCAACTCCCCAAACTCAATTGGATGAATAAAACTGGTTATTTAAATGTAAATACACAAACTTTCATCATTTTCTCATTTTTTTTCATCAACTTTTTTTTAATCTAAATATACAAACGTAGTGTTAGTCTGATTTTTTTCCACAACGAGCAATTCCGATCAAATTATAACTGACTTAGCTTCTACGAGTCAAATTATATCGATTTTAATTTGAGTTATTTGTATATAAATACATCAACTTTCAAAAAAAATTAGTTTTTCTTGCGAACTTAATGCTTTTTTGATTTTTTTTTTCCACAAAATCTATTCCCGCATATTTTTCAACGAGTTTGTGTTGCAATTGGGTGTGGTTAAAATGTTAATTTTTAATTTTTTTTTTATTGTGTCAAGAAATTGGAAAGCTTTAATATGATCTTTGCATTAAAAAATTATATCATGGATTCATGTCATATTTCTCAACGAGTTTGTGCCGCTATTAGTATGGTTAAAATGTTAATTCAAATTTTTTTATTGTGTCTAGAAATTGAAAAGTTTTAATATGATCTTTGGATCCAAAATTTCTATCACTAAAGTTTGTGGAAAAAACTAAAAAATATTGAAAGTTCGTACATATACACGCAAATAACTCAAAAAAATAATTAAGAATGTCAGTCGGTCATTCCATGTTGGCTGTTCAAACGGACATGTCAGCATTAATTTGAAAAAAAAAAGTTTTATGGGAAATATCATACAGACACTAAATTCATGTATTTAGATTCGAAAAAAAAAATCGTGAAAAAAAATGCTGAAAATTCGTGTATTTACATGCAAACAGCTATAATAAAAAAAATTATAATAATTAATTAGTTGTCTCAAGCATTAACAATAAATTTTATAAATATAAAAACATGTGAGATTTATTTATATACTTTCATCTGCAAAGATTCCTAAAATATAATTTGAAGAATCAAAATAATGAGGATAGAGTTCAATCAATTACACCCGTTTAATATGTATATATATGTATCCATCTTAAACCTGATTAAAAAATAATTTTATTACTCATTCTTCTCTGAAACTCGTGTAATAATATTTGCTAGTCATATGAATCTATCTGAATTTATAAATATGAGTTATTACACTAATTGATTCTTCGTCACAATAATAATTCGAACATTAGAAATTAAATATTAATAATA
This sequence comes from Salvia miltiorrhiza, assembly GCF_028751815.1. Lineage (NCBI taxonomy): Eukaryota > Viridiplantae > Streptophyta > Magnoliopsida > Lamiales > Lamiaceae > Salvia > Salvia miltiorrhiza. Next base: position 55,018,192 of record NC_080393.1, read on the forward strand.
AATAGACTTAACAACAAACAACTAAAAATTAGAGAAAATTCTATGTAGACATGTCAGTTAATGTATAATAGTACCTGCTAATTGTACAAATTTATTATAATATATCTACATAATTAAATTTAAGTTGTTGTAATAATTATTTATCTGTATCGATAAAATTTACACATTACGAAGTAAACAATAATAATAAATCATATTAATACCCGCCGATTAGTCATTTTCGTCTCAAACTCGTATAATCATACCAATATATGTATATAAATAATTTTATGAATTTAAGAATTATTAAACCAATAAATGTATCATCACTTTAAATGTATTAGGAATTATTAAAATCTAATGTGATTGTGGATCGACATTTATTGGTTTTGGTGTTCAAATAAGTCAATTTTATTTGTGAAAATGCTAATATTAAATACAAAGACATATTTGTCGTCGTGAGGTGCACAGAGTTTTTATGCCTTTTGCGAGTGAATTCTTTTGGAGTTAAAGTTGCATCTGATTTGGCTAATCGTTTCGATACATAGGAGATTGATGAATTATGGTACATGCACGTTTTATTTAGTATTAGTTTATTTTAATTATTAGATCTTTTATTTAGATATGTCTCTTGCTACTTAGTTAATGTATATATAGGAGATTTTTTTTTTATGAATTATGCAATTAAATTTTGATAAATTAAAAAATTGCGGTTCGATTCTCTTTAGGGCTGGTAAACCGGTCGGTTCGGTTGGTAAACCGGAACCGGTTTAGAGGGATTCCTCTAACCGAAAACCGAACCGGTTAATCGGTTAACCGGTCGAAACCGATTAATGCACTGGTTCTCAATTTGGCGAATTAAAATTAACCGGTTTTTATTTAAAAAAATTCGAATTTTTAAATTTGTGCAATAGGATTTGAACTCATGACCTTTGAAAGAAAGAATGAGACCTTATCCACTGCACCAATTCATAACTTGTGATAATTTAATAACAAAAAAAAAATTATAGACACGTGTAATTTATATTAAAAAAAAAAAGAACAATGATAATAAATTAATTCACAACCTAGACAACAATATTAACTCACATTATAGCCAAAACCCAAAAACAGCAATAATAAGTCAATTACTTTCAATCCATAAAAAAATCTAATAAAATTAATCTAAACTCCACCAACAAGGCAACAAACATAAAGTAACATAAGTCTAAAGTTCAACAGTCAACACAAACAACAAATAAATGGATTCACGGTAAGACAATTCGGCTTGTCTGACTAGGAACATCTCCACTACTTTCTCCACGAACTCCATGTCCTCCACTCATCCCAAGTTGTGTCAAAACTGTTAAGTTTTTAAAATTAAACAAAAAGAATAATTAACATATTTGTAAATTGTAATGATTTGAATTTTATAGTTTATAAGACATTAAAGTACTCACCCGATTCAAACTCCTTCTCTAACTCAGTCTCAGACACATCTTCTTCATCTTGGAGAAATTTATCCGACGAACTAGATTTGAGTCAATCCTCAACGCATATCAAAGCCTCCACCATATTAACAGTCAACGAGCTTCTAAATTTAGATAAAACACGACCACCCATGCTAAATGCAGACTCAGAAGCAACGCTCGATATAGGGATAGCCATGATGTCCCTCACCATCTCGGATAGAACAGGGAAGCGCGGGCTATTTTTGGACCACCACTGTAGGATATCAAACTGATCCCCCTCAATAGCTTTGTGCTTGTATTTCTTTTTAGCAAAGTACACAGTAATCTCTGACATATCGCCTGAATCTTCATCTTCACTATCATCAGAAATAACATCAACATGACTTCGAGCACCACTAACTCAAGGTTCAATTTGAACCGAAGTAGGTGCATTCGCAAGTGCTTCATCAGTTGAACCAAGTTGTTTATTGTAATACTCAAACAACTCATTCAATGAGTTGCGCACCTCCCCCAACAATTCAATTGCTCGCTGCGGAGCATAAACTTTCTTCAAGCACTTTTCCACATGTGTTATCTTCTGTCTCGGATCCAACAATGCAGCAATGTAGAACAACTTGTTCATTCTTGGGTTCATCTCATCAGTTTCCAACCAATACTTTCCAAGCTTGTCCTTCATCTCATTGGCCATGGACCTAATCTCAGTATCGGTGTCCCTCTGTAACTGAGTAATGAACTCAAAGATAGAGCACATTTCCTTGAAAAACAAATGGGCAGAGACATATGTGGTACCTGAGAAGAGAAGTGTCAAATCATGAAATAAAAGACTTGCTTATTTCCTTTAAAAATAAATTGACTAAGACATAAGTGGTACCTGAGACGAGAAGTGTTAAATCATAAAATCTGTCCAAATAATCACAAATCATCCTCACTTTAGCCCAATCATTGTTGTCAGGAACTCCAATTGTCAAGTCTTTGTGCTTCTTTTGATTCAAATCATGTACAAATTCCTTAACTACATTCACATGTAGATTGAAGACCTCAACATATGGCACAGCAGACTCGAGCATCAAATATGTAGAGTTCCATCTCGTCGGCACATCCAAAGTCAAAGACTTGCTGCAAGCAATCTTCAAGGCCTCCACATAACCTCTAAACTTATCCGCTCTAGATGGTGATGCCTTTATCCATTTGACGGCTTCTCTTACTCGTCTCACGGACATGCCAATCTCATCCAATCCCTCCTTCACAATTATGTTTAGGATGTGAGCAACACAACGCATGTGCAAATACTTGCCACCAACAACACTTGTCCCCCACCTCTCAAAGTCTGGTTTCATGTACCTAATTGCAGCATCATTTGACGTTGCATTGTCCATCGTGCAACAGAGTACCTTATGCAAGCCCCACTCCTCCACGGATGATATGATTGCAGTAGCAAGATCATCGCCTGTGTGACTCATGCACTTGCGAAAACTGATTATCTTTTTATGCAATTTCCAGTCCTTGTCGATGCAATGTGCTGTGACACAAATAAAATTTGTGTTGTTGATCCCTGTCCAACAATCAGTCGTGATCGACACTCGTCCCATGCCTTTAGCTTGAAAAAAAGTTTTCAAAATAGCCTTCCGCTCCAAAAACAATCTCATACAATCAGCTCTTACTGTTTGTCTGCCCGGGATCTTGAACATAGGACATGCAGCCTCTATAAACATCTTGAACCCCTCACGCTCGACAAATCTAAATGGAAGTTCATCCATGATGATCATATGACACAATGCCATTCTAACGACATTTTGATCGAATTTCCAACTTGTCAACGATCATGTTCCATCAGTAGTGGGTTGTAAGTTGAGAACCGATTGACTAGCCGTTGCTTGATGCTTCTTCAAGCACGAAGTAGTATGATTCCTCAAAGCAGTGGTGCCGTTTCTATTCAGATCAGCCCTAATTTTTCTGCCACAACGCTTGCATTGCCCTTTCTTAATCTTTTCATCCCCTTCTCCGTCCATAAGCTGAATATAATCAGCCCAAACATCGGACCTTGTCCCAGAAGATTTCCTAGTTTTTTTTGCCTTTGGTTCTTCATCATCACCTTGTAGTTCACGTATTTCAACCTCTTCAAACATATCATCGTCTTCAATTCCAAGCCTATTGCTAGCTTGTTGTGTGATAGATTGCGATCCATCTTCAATTCTCTCCATCTAATCAAGAAGTTAGTCAACTTATTACTTAATCAAGACAACATACTAAAAAAAAATTATTGTCCAAATCAATTTAATTAACAAAGCAAAGATTATTAAACACATTGCCTATCATCATCTCAATTTATATAATAAAAAAGAGTTAAAAGACCATAATCAATTTATATCATCATCGATTTATCATCATTCATCGGTATTAAAAGACCATAATTAAAATGATAATTCATAACAAATAGAAAACTATATAACTGCGAAATCAAATCACCAAGACACCAACACATAAATACATATACATCATATCATACATAAACTAAGTGACGAGCTGCTGAATGGACTTCTCAAATACATATACATCATATCATACATATCATACATATTCAAATCACCAACACATATAATACATCATTATAGCAACTCATGAACTTCTCAAATTAAACAATGCCGAAAAACTAAAAAAGGAAGAAAAGAAAAGATGGTAACCTCTGAATGGACGAGCTGCTGCTGACGGAGGGAAAAACGGGGAAGGAGGCGAGCCTGGCAGACTGAACGACGCCGGCAAAGTGACGAGCTGCGCTGCTGCTTCCGGAGGGCAAAATCGGCGGAGGAGGCGTCGGTGCAAGGGACGAGCTCGAGCGCTGCTGCTGCTGGGACGAGCTGCTGCTGCTGCTCGAGCGCTGCTGGGACTGCCGGACTGGAGAAAGGGAGGGAGGCGCCGGTGGGAGAGACAGCGACGCCGGCGCCGGTGCCGGTGGGAGGCGGGGATGGGAACAGTCGAACAGAATAGGAAGAGAGGCGAGAGAGCAACTGGACTGGATGGAACAGTTTGGAAATTCGAACTTGGATGAAATGGCGGAAACCCTAACCTAAATGAAATGACTAACTATTGTTTAATTAATTAATTAATTAATTAAATTAAAAAAACCGGTTAACCGACCGATTAAACCGATTAACCGGTTAACAGTGAGAGTACTAACCGATAACCGAACCGGGAAAAACTGGTTTTCGGTTAACCGATAACCGGTTTTTCCGGTTCGGTTACGGTTTTAACCGAAAAACCGGCACTGAATTACCACCCCTAATTCTCTTATGTGTTCTTCCGATATTCAATCGAGAATCAACAAAATTAACTCCTATTTGCGTTATTTTTTTATATTTTGTGAATTTTAATCAACGGACTAGACGCTTCCCTATAAGCATGGATTTTCAATCCATATTAATAATGACATAAGTACAAAAACTCCGTCTGAGACCGTCTCACCAAAATGATTGAAGATCCTTATTCAAACTTGACATATTTGTAGTTTTGTTTGGTGTTTATAAATTATAATCACATCGGACTATAAATAAATCAGGCCGTTCGCAAACTATTCGAAGTTCGACTCGAAAAAAAGCTCGTTCAAGTTCATTTGGAGAAGTTCAAAAAATAAACAAACCAAACTTGAACTTGATAGTATTCGACTCATTAGCTCGTGAACAAGTTCGTTAAGTATTTCAACTTAAAAAATATTACTCCCTCCGTCCACGAAATGAGTACCCATTTGTGGACGGCACGAGTTTTAAAAAATGTATGGAGTGTAGTGTGAATAGTTTAAGGGTCCCACTTTTTGAGTGTATTAATTAAAGAGATGTGTGGGGTACACTTGCCAAAAAGGGAAATGGGTACTCATTTCGTGGACGGACGAAAAAGGAAATATGGGTACTCATTTCGTGGACGGAAGGAGTATAAATTATTAGTAAGTACTTATATTTATCTACTAAAATTAATAATAATTGTATTACATCTCTAATTAATTGTATTTGTTATAAAAAATAATTAATATACTCCATCCGTCCATGAAAGAACTTCCTATCTTTCCTTTTTTGAGACGTCCATAAAAAAACTTTCTACCTATTTTTGGACTATACCCCACCACTCATAATTACTCTTACTTTCATTTTTTTCACAACTCTCAATAGTAATTACTTCATCACTCTCAATACATTCAACAACTTTTTATCCACTATCAATACACATAACAATCTTTTTCTTAAAACGTGGGTCACTCCCTCTTAGGAAGTTCTTTCATGGATGGAGGGAGTATTCACTATTTTGAATAAAATAATTTATTTTCAAAAGAAGATAATAAATATATTGAATATAAATTTAAATTTAGAAAGTTCATATAAGCTCGATTAAGCTTGTAAACTTCAAAGTATTCGGTAAATAAAGTTCGGGATTCGGCTCGACACTAAACAAACCAAATTTGAGAACACCATTATTCAGTTTGGCTCGATTCGATGACACTCACATTGATGCCATTGAATATGTGTTTGGATCCAAATCTTAACCAGTCTCTGAACAAGGATTTTCACACAAGTCTTCCAATGATAAAAGGTAACATATGTTTAGTTTGGTTGCTGATTCCCACCTAGGTTGGAGTTATCAAACTCCTGCTTAAAAAATAAAAATTGATGAGCTTATGTGATCCAGAGAGAGACAGAGCCTTGCTAACAAGAAGCAACTGAAACCAAAACTGGTTAACTTGGCTTCACTACAGAGGTATTTACAACCCAACCAAAACTTGATCAAAATATGTTGGAACTTCCACTTCCATAACTTCAACAACCATCAAATCACTGTATGCAAATATATCATGAGAGTCAAATTCAGCATAGTGAGCACTAAAACCAATTTGATCAAAGGCATTCAAGCTGTAGATGCTGCAGGAAGGAAGAAACACGAACCTTGTGATTCGACTACACGAATTCTGTCGACTCCGTGTTGAGTGTACACGAAATGGAACTAGGCCGAGGTATATAAAGTGCTTTATGTCCAAAGCAGCCACCAATCAACCCACAAACTTTTTCGTCATCATCACTATCAACATCTTCCCGATTTACCCGGTTCTGATAGCTTCTGCGCTGGACAAGGTAGACGTTGAAGTAGTAGCTAACCAAATTGTCCCTCGGTTTGGAAGGCAAGAACCTCCAAGCATTGTTCCAGAACTTGCTCAAGAAAGTAGCATACAGCTTCATATTGTCCCTGAATATCCCCTCCTCGTCTTCAGTCCAAGAAAGTGAAACCTCCTCTCCCATGAGGTTGAATCGCCAACGATAGATAAGTGAGCCGAGTTCTTGCTTTAGCTTTAACCTCTTCTCCGCAACATGAAACCTAACACATTCAACAGAGTCATGCAAATAATTTTCAAGTGACAAGTAGCTATAATGATTAATCATAAAGGGGCATAAGTAACTGTTAGACCTTGGAAGGATCCACACCACATGCTAAATAAAGAGCTGCAGTAGTAGCTTTAGATAATTCTTGTGCATCATACGGCAAAGTTATCTGCAAGAAAAAGATGAGTCCGATCTAATTTAAAAATCACAAGAGATAATTTAATTAAAATGACATTTATTTAGAGGGTGGAAACTCAGTGATATACCTATCAGTTTAAAGTAAATCAACCGCGTTTAACCTACTTTAAAAATATATACTCCCATATCATAAGTTTCAAAGCACTGTGTTTTAATAAAATTATTCATACAGGGAGCTATCATAATACAGAATGTATGATACTCAAATCATGTAGGAAACCGAGCGTACTGCATGGAGGTCCACAATGAAAAAGAGTGTCTCATATGTATTCTGCAAAAAGCAAATTGGAGGTGAAACAACGGGGCAATTAGAGCAGAGCACTGTCAAAAAGAAAGTGCTAGAAATTGAATACAATTGTATAATGAGAACAGAGCTGTGGTAGGAGTGTAGCTAAACGATACTCAAACCGTTTCACACAAAGCATGAGAATCTGGTGGAGCTAGGGAAGTCAGTGCCTTTATTATGTATGTGTATCCCATAATAGAGTAGCAGACTCACATTTGTTCATGTAATGGGACTGCTAACCTACAGAAGTCTAGTATATTACACGCAACAAACCATTCATGTCCTTTTACTACTTGAAAGAACCAGGGGTGGACGCAGAAAAAATCCTTGGCGGGGGCTATATTTTCTAAACTTTAAGTTCGAAATTTCTAGAACACAAATTTCTTATGATTTGATTTGGTGATGGGAGCTATTGTACAATAATTCACACAAAATACTGGCAACTTTAATACCAGTCATGTAGTCAATAAGCAGTCTCAGCAGAGTTCCTTACAAATTGGCAACTTCAATACCAACCAGCATTCATCATGGTGTCATACCAACCGGATTACTTCACAAAGCATTCGAACCTCACAAAAGTTACAATTTTGCACGCCTTAATCAATGTGAGAGAAATGCAACAATGCTCTAACTCCAAAATAGGGAAAAACATAATCATCAAATTTTAAACACGAATAACTACATTTTTTATATACAAGGCATGCAACGCTCAAAAGACACAGCCACGCCAATCATTTCTCAAACAAATACTCAGAGCTAGAGATATACTCAAATAAACAGCAAAAAAAAAAAGTGCAAGAGTTAATACTTCACGGAGCTAGACGAAGTCTGCGAAGTCGAATGCTCCGACACTGCAAGGCTGCAGAGGCAGCACAGACTCTCGCCGATCCTCATCCGCCGCGACGCGTGGATTCCAGCAGCTCTGCTCAAGCATTTGCCGAGACGAACACCGAGCGGCCTGCTCAAAATTCCGAAAAACAAAAATCGAACTACAATTGCAATGGAGAAATTGAAGCAACGGATGAACGGTGAGAAAGAAGGAAGAATGAATTACAGTGAGACGATGGAGCGCGGAGGAGCGTTGGAGAGGATTAGGAAGTGAGAGAAAATGGAGCGCCCATTTCTGCTGCTACTCCACTATGCGGTTTCGGTGGTTTTGAATAACTAATTTATATAGCATTTGCAGTCGGATCTGTATCCGAATCCGGATTTTGACCCGGAACCATTCCGCTGGCCCATCGGGCCATAATATGGGCTTGTAAATATTTGAAGGGTTATTCCGTTTTAAAGAGTTTTCGATTTAAATAAAGGAAGTTTTTATATTTAAAATTTAATTATTTATTAATGACATTTCAATACATAAAATTTAATTATTTATTAATGATATATAAGTATTGAAATTTTTAGATTGCATAATAATACTATGAGTAGGAACATTTATTGCTTATTTTTTGAAATAAGAATTGTCATGGATGTTGTTGGAATAGAACGAACAAGTATTTAAAACGATGTCTCTTATTGAATATTTAAATTATTTAATCAATACATCATCAAGGATGATCATCAGATGCATGGTCATTGTTATCGGCACAATTTATTTCATCTCGAATATCTGCAATTCACTTTAAAAATTCTTTCAACTCATCAGATTCCTTGCTTGATGTCATATTTTCAATACTCGTGTTCTTAGTCAATTGTAACATTGTTTTGAGTCATAAATATGCTAACCAAATGTTCCTTCTTCAATACTCGCAATTCATTCTGAAAATTCTTTCAACTCATCGGACTTCATGCTCGATGTCATATTTTGAAGACTCGTGTTCAGCATTGTGCAATTCAGTCGTAATATGTTGACTAAATATTCAAGAAATAATAAATAAATAAATAAATAAATTATTTAGTCCATGTATAGTAATAAATCTTATTAATATTACTATTTTAATAATTTTATTTACGTTTACTTAACATATGAAATCATTTTAGATAAAAAAAAATTATTTTGTTACATATTTTATTTAAAAATAAATTATGTAATATGATAACACACACAATCAATATATATATATATATATATTTACACATATAGTTAACACTTATAAAATATTTAAGTGATAAAAAATACTCCTTCCGTCCCACAAATAGCTTCCTCTTTGACGACGGCACGGGTTTTAAGGAAAAGTCGAAAGTATATTGATAGTGGAGAAAAAGTGTTATAAATATTATTGGAAGTTGTGAAAATGTGTTATAATTGGTATTAAGAGTGGTGAAAAGTGAAAAATAAGAATAAATAAATATCGCATGTCTCCAAGCATTTCTCGTGTCTCTACCGTTGTCCAAAAATGAAAAGAAAGAAAGAGGAAGTTATTTGGGGGACGTCCCAAAAAGGAAAAAGAGGAAGATATTTGTGGGATGAAGGGAGTATAATAGAATAAATTATAATGCTATGATTATGTTATAATTAATATGATGAAATTATAATTGATACACAATTATAGTGGCTTGATTAATCTTATATGTTCAAAATATCTTTTTTAATTGTTGACTAAATGTCCATGAAAGAAACAATAAATAAATACATATGTTAAAAGTTCATATACAATCATAAATCTCATCTATATTATTATTTTAATAATTTTATTATTTTATATAGGGTTAAGTATCAAATAAGCCCTGACATAGTAGCCCTAATCACGTTTACCTCCCTATAGTCCAAGTTGGGCCAACTAAATCCTCATACTACCAAAAATTGAATATTCGGGCCCTCGCCTCTAACGACGAGATAACGTCGTTCGCTTTTTTTTATTTATTTTTTAAATTTTATTAGGTATTAGCTGCCTGAAATCCCTTTCTTAATTTGGGTCTATTTCGAAATGGCATAAACCCTAAATCGCGACTAGGGCTTCAAAATTTGAGAGTATTTCGCGTGATTTGGTGAAATTCCCTGCGGGTTTCACCGTGTTCTTTACAATTCGCAGTGCAGCATGAGTTTCAAATCCGTCTCCGGTGGGTGTGGGTCGAGCTCGTGGCGCGTGCGACGGCAGTTCATCTCTGATAATCCAAAGTTTTGTGAGTGCGAATTTGATGGTAAAATGTTAAGGGCCTCGTTAATGACATCATGGACGGACAAAAACCCAGTAGGAGGTTTTATGGATGTCGTAATTGGAAGGTAAGTTCGTGAGTTTCATTGCTTATGTTTATGTGGATTTTTTTGGTTGAACTCTCTGTTTTCATTGTCTTAGACCAAGAATTGTGGCTATTTTGATTGGTTGGACGAACCTATGACTGAAATAGCAAGGGATGTAATCAATGAGTTGAAGAAGAAGAATTGGAAGCTCATGAAAATGAAGGGTACTTCAAGCTCCACAGCCATGGACGTCGATACTGAAATTGCAAACTTTGGGATGTTTTGCAGGCTATGAAAGAAGACTCAAGGAAAATGAAAAAGAAAACTAGATTAATCACATATATTTTGTTTGGTTCTTGGATGTTGTTAGCTTATTTTGCACTAGTATAATAGCTCTTTGTAATTAGGCTAAAACTCCCTGTTTTTTGCTAATGTAATGCAGCCTTCTTTATGAATGAATTCTCTTTGTTGTTAGGCTTAAACTCCCTGTATTTTTGCTAGTGTAATGAAGCCTTTTTTATTAATGTAATGTGTTATCATGTTGGAGCATAATTTACCATATGTTCTTTCATATGAAATAAGGATTCAATAACAATGTAAATAGAGTCACAATAACACCTTCATTGCTGCTGCAAATAAGAAGATTTATTGTCTATTCTTCACCATCATTCTACTGTGTCATTAATGTATCACAGCTATATAAAACTACCAAAATGACAAATCCACAAAAAACCATACATGTTCTTAACAGTAGCTATCAAAAGATAATTAAAACATAAGGATTTGTAGGTTCCAAAATGACATTTCAACTGCTTGATCCAACAGTGGAATTGACATTTTTGCCTCGAGGTGATCTCCTAAGGATTACTTGCTCAGGATGCTGTTTTCCCTTGCCTCTTGGAGCCTTGAATGGCTTCGATGCCATCTTTCTGGTCTTGGAGCTCTCTCCATCTCCTTTGCTTACCAACTGCTTTCTCTTTTCCTTCCTCAGCTCTTGCTCATTTGGGATTGCAAATTTTGTGTTTGGATCTGGATCTCTGGGGGTACCTTCATCTATCATAATTGACTGCGACATCCCAGGCTATTTTGATTGAGCAATAACATAATGTTAGCTGACATGTAATAAGATATAAAAGGAGAATCAAATGAAGAAGTAGCTGGAAAACATCTTACATTAAACACTGTCCTACCACTCTCTGGATTGATATACAATCCAACTCCTTTAGCAGCCCTCTTTGCCTTCAACTTGGTAGGAACACTTGAAGTAGAACATTGTGTGCCATGTATAGTCTAACAAATATGGAACCAAATCAACAAATTATTGAATTCTAAGAAGTATTAACTGTTATTAACTCAATTTGGATAGTAATACGTGAGCTGGTCTTCTTGGACAATCCCCTTTTTTGTGGCTTCCACTTTTGCATATGTTGCAGTGTTGCTTTTGTCCTCTTCTTGACAAATAAGACATGGATTACTTTAGTCACTGTTGAGTCATCACCAAGCTCAAGCTCATGTTTCAGCCAGCTGACAAACCAGCTCCAATTGTGTTTGTTTTCTTTGTTCACTACTGCCCAAGTAATAAGAACCACACCATCATTTGCATCTTTGCCCACTGCTGTGAGCAGGCAACCAAAGGTTACTCCTTTCAGATGACAACCATCCAGTGATATCAGAGGCCTACACCCCCCTTCCAGTTTTTCCTACATGCATCAAACATTACAAACAGCCTTTTAAATACCCTTCTACCATGTACCAGTTCATTCTTAGACAACTGCAGCTCCATCTTTGTTCCAGGATTGGTCTCCTTAACCTTCTCAATGTACCCCACAAGCATATTGAATTCATTCTTATAACTGCCCTGAAGCTTTGTTATTATTATCCTCTTTGCTCTTTTACATTTGCCCATACTAACATGTAATTTGAGGTGCTATTTGACATGCCCCTGCATATCCTTGGCTGTAAACCTAGGATTCCTATAGACTGCATCTTTGAAGTAGTTTGCAAGATATGCCTGAGAAGCACTAGGAACTTCTCTCTGCCTAACACAATTGTTCTCTGCCACCAAAGTCTTAACTATCAAGCCTTCTTTATCACCATCTTTTGATGCAAGTAGAACAAATGGACAGTCCTTCTCACCAATGCATACCACTCTCACTCTCTTAGGTTCATTTTTAAAAAACTTAAGTTTATACCTAAATCTCACAGAATATGTGTTAATTGTATCTCTAACATCTTTGGCCTCTGCAAATGTCATGCCTAATTGAAAGTTTCCTTGGTCTCCCTGCTCAATAGACCCAACCGTGGCTTCATCCTTTACTAACTCATCATCACTGTCTGTCATGTTCTCACTAAAAGTACTAGAGTTTGTATCTGAATCTGAACCAAGCCCTAAAGGATCAGTGAATGTGTGATCATAATCATCATCATCATTGTCACTTTCTATTACATTTACATATATAACATTATCATCTTCTAGACCCTTCCCTCTCTCTAGATCCTCTAGCTGTAGCTCATCGTCTCTTCCCTCTTCCCCATTTATCCCACTGTTTAACCCTTCTCCCATATTTGAAGCTTTAACTCCCTCCTCTCTTGCCCATCTACCCCACTGTCTAACCCTTCTCTCATCTCTGAAGCATTAACACCATCACCCTTCTTTGCAATCTCTAACCCATGTACAACCTCTAAGTCTTTCCTCCCTCTTCCTCATCAAACAAAGCTAAAGGTTTAATATCGGGCATGGGGTCTGTATCATGGTCAGTAAACAAAATAATTTCCTCCGCTCCAAGTACATCAAAATAATCAAAAACCTTCTTACAATGTTCATTATTCCTAAGCAGCACCAAGCCTTTTTCAAGCGGGTAATCATCATATAAGGCATACACGTTCTTAGGTCTACTATCATAACACGCAGTAAACTCATCTATTATACGATCATAAGTCATATTATCATAATTTTCTTCAATTTCTACAGAGTTATAACCGTCATAAAACAAACCACCAATATCAGAATCCTTCTTCCACAAACCATAATAATTAAAAACGAAGTTTATAGGAGTCATTCTGCAACACAAGAACAAAAAAACCAGTCCACATTCAAGTTGCATGTACGAAAAAGACTACAAAACTTCCGAAATCAAATCCAACAGCCTAAATAATGATTTTTCACAAACAAAATTAATGCTCTGAAAATACCTTGATCAACGCAGGTTCGTCTTCCTCGCTTGCTTGTCTTCTCTGGAGTTCCTTGAGTCCACTGATTCTTTCGCCGGTGAAAGGGATAATGTGAAGAGGACGAAGGGACGTTTGGTATTTCATGGGTTGTTAACAAACCCGCGCTCAGATTTTAAGGTGGGGCCCACCGATTCAAAAACAAAAATGACAGACGGCGTTATCTCGTCGTTATAGGCGACGGCCCGAATATTCAATTTTTGGTAGTATGAGGGTTTAGTTGGCCCAACTTAGACTATAGAGAGGTAAACGTGATAAAGGCTACTATGGCAGAGACTTATTTGATACTTAACCCTTTTATATACATTAGATAAAAATATCTTATTACATATTTAATGTGGTTATATAGGATAGAGTTAGTCTACAAACTCATTTTAAAATAAAAACTACAAACCATGAAAATGTGAGAAATTATATGAGTAGAAAATTATAATAAAAATATATTTGTATGATTTAAAGTGAATGAAATGAACAAAAAAATAAAATTAAAAAAAATTAATTATTTTAAAAAATAGTAAGATGATTTTGGTGGGAAAATAAATTGACGTAGCACCAACTTTGGATAAATTTTGAGCTTTAACACGAATTCTGAAAATATTAAAAGATACATATTGGTGGTGATTTTTAATAAAATTGGTGGGTACATATTTTAATAAAATTGGTGGTGATTTTTATGTATTGGAGAAAGTGTCCCACCATTTTTTGAAATGAGTGGTTTAGATTGAATTGATGGTGATTTTTTTTTGTAAAAATGTAAAGGGTATTTGTAAGGATATAAGATAAAGAAAAAAATGTGGGTCCATGTTCAAAAAATGAAGGTGTCATACTTTTGGTGAACATCCAAAATGACAAAAGTGTCATACTTTTTGTAGACGAAGGAAATATAATATTAATTTATTGATCAAAGTTAATTTAAACACGAAATTTATTTTTGGGGCAAATAAAAACTGATTTGGCAATTCATAATTGAGTGAGAGAGAATCTACACATCAAAAAGAGAGAAAGTAATGACTTGAAGACAAATAAAAGATGTCATTTTAGGTTTATTTTTAGGACATAAATATGTGATAATTTTACTGGGAGAGAAACGTGGTATAGAGAAAGAGAAAATAACATTCTTGAAATATTATGAGAAGAAGACATAGTTCAGTGTTCACATATCGATCCAATAATTAATGTATTTGAGTGAAAATCAAATTCGTATTAAAATTATTATAATCAATAAATCGATGTATTTTTTATACTTTTTTTAAAAAATTGTTAAAACAAGAACTGATCCAAAAATTAATGTACTTATGCCTCAATCATTTTTTTTTATTTGTTTATATTAAAAAAAGTTTGTTTTAGCAGTGACGTAGCCAGACTTTTCAGTCAGGGGGGCCAAATACTCTCTTGGTTCCAACTAACTTCATAAATATTTTTTTTCTGACCGTCTCAATTAAGATGATCAATTTTCTTATATGGAATAAATATATATAAGCAAAAAAAAAATCACTTATTTCACTTTATTACTAAAGACACTTAAAATACTAAATTCTTAAATTTTCTGTCGAAAATAAGTTGATCAACTTAGCTGAGACGAAGAAAGTAATAATCATAATATTATAAAAGACTCTGAATATTAGCAATTTCAATAAAATCATAATGCTACATTAGTTGCACCATAATATTACAAAAATAAAAATAAATATTCTACCATTATAAAATTTCTCTTCTATATAATTTTCATGTTTTGAAATCGCTACATAATCGTTTCATTAGTGCATATTTACAAATTCATCATTTCTGATGTAAGATATTAGACAATCATTCGATAACGTATCTCATATACGATTGACTAGAGAGAAATTGGAATTATTACTAAAAATAATACTAATATTTATGTATTTATTTAATATTAAATATAAAATTACTAAAATACCCCTAATGTTTTTAAAATTTTCAGTGGGGCCCAGTGCCCCCACTGCCCCCCCTCTAGCTACGTCACTGGTTGTTAGAGCATCTCCAAAGGCTCCTCTATTACAGAGGTAGCCGCTATTGTGGAGTGGAGATGTTGTCCAAT
This sequence comes from Salvia miltiorrhiza, assembly GCF_028751815.1. NCBI lineage: Eukaryota > Viridiplantae > Streptophyta > Magnoliopsida > Lamiales > Lamiaceae > Salvia > Salvia miltiorrhiza. The sequence continues at coordinate 55,033,877 of NC_080393.1, forward strand.
AGACCACGCTATTTCACGCTAGATTAGAGTTTGTGAACAGTGTCTCGCGGGCACTGATCACCCGCTACATTTTTTTTGTTTTTTCATTTTATTTTTTATTTTTTTATAATATTTATTCTTTCTTTTATTTTTAGAAAATGCTTATATATACTTGATTTAATTTTTAAAATTTAATTTATTAATCTCTTTATTATATATATTTTTAAAATAGCACAAATATATATAGAATCTAAAATGTATTTTCATAGAAAATTATTTGTTATTATCATAGTATAATTTATGCTTTGTCAAATATTATGTAATGTTTAATTCTAAGAGTATTATGTAATGCTAGTTTTTACGTTGTTGAAATAAATTAATCGTTATGCAATATTTAAATATAGCATTTTATTAATTAATTTTATCAAAAATATTTAAATTATAATTAAATATAATTATTTATAAATATACATGATATATAATAATTAAATTAATAAAATATTTTAATAATAAAGAGTATAAAAATAAAATATTACTCGTAGAAGGAAATGTAGTGTTCATTGTTGGATGAAAATCCAAAATCTCGCGTCGATAATAAAGTATTTGCAGGAGCGACTGCAAAAGTAAGAGAGAGAAAGGCGGGAAAATACTAGAAACGGAAACATGAGCAGTCTGAGAATCGAGAAAGATGGGAAGCTCAGGCCACTGATGAGGAAACAAGTAAAGATGCAATCAATATCAACAAAATTAGGGGAATCACAACAAAGGAGGAGAAGAAGAAGGAAAAAGAGAAGAGGTTTAGCTCACGCGAAATCAGAGGCTCCTAGAGAGAGAAAGAGAGAGATTCAGAGGTGGTTTCATTCTTCACCATTAGCTACCTACGCCAACCATGGACACCACTCCTCATCCTCATCCTCATCGTCGCCGAGGTAACAACTATTTCTCTCATTTTATTTTGATTCAACGCTTCAGAGAGATTCCGACTCGATTCGACGTCGGATGTTTAAATCGACGGAAGGGGTTTGTGTACTGCATCTGCATGTGCCCTTCTCTCTCTCTCACCTGCTTGCTTTTCCCTTCTCTTTCCATTTCCTTTTCATCTTCTTTTACCACGGCCTCCTTAATTGTGTCGTCTCTGTTTTCTCACCTCCAAGGGCAATTATACCTAAGCGTAAAATCAGTGCTAATTTGTTTTTGTTTTTGTTAATTTTTTTTTTCTTGTTATTTTGTCTGCTTGTTCTGTGCTTGCCTTTTCCGTTGGCCGGAAAATCAGTAGTTTGTATTTCTGTTTAGCTGTTTAAATAAAAGAAGAGAATTGTTTTTTTTCCAATCTTCTTCCTTTTGAGTAAATTTGAAGTAGGTTCAGAGAGATTCCGACTCGATTCGACGTCGGATGTTTAAATCTACGGAAGGAAGCATAGATTTCCAACCGTTGTGCTTATTTCGCCGCCGGCGTCGGAGGCGGCGGCGGCGGAAAATAGCTGACGCTTCGGAACAACACCACTGCTAATCAAATATATATGTTTATTCAGTTCCGAGCATGCGAAGAATCAAGAAAGTTGAAGATGACGCTGAAATCTCCGAATCGGGACTGGCTGTTCCCCCAGAAATTCCTCATTTTGTGTGGATAGCAAAACCTGGAGAAATAAATGAGTTGGTAATAAATTGTTTTATATACTCTTTTGCAATTTACTTTTTGGATGTTTGGAAACTATGTATCCTTGGATTATACAAATTTATATGCCATGTTCAAAAGTAATCAAATCAATCTTCCATTTTTCCTTCATCACTCACTATGTTCAGTAATAGTTAATAGTATAATTTTGTAGATACACACACATACTAGAAATGCATTGTTTATTATGTTTACTTTATGCTAGTCCAAAATTTTAACTTATCTTTATAATTGCAGTATCTCCCCAAAAAAGTCATAGAATACTACCATCTTAAGATCCCAAAAATCATATCCTTCGTCGATGAACAGGGGAGAGAATGGGATGTGAATGTCTTTAAGAACAGGAAATCACATAGGTGCTCCAAAGTGGCATGGAAAAGAGTGTGCGAAGCGAACCTCATTAACACAGGCGATGTATGTATCTTTGAGTTCATGCAAGGGCGCATTGATTTATACATACGCGTACGTATAAAAAGAGCTCATGAACGTAAGTTTAAGGACTTTTATAATTTCCAATATGCATGTCATGCTACATTTGATAGATTCATAGTTAATTCAATTTGTTTGTTACGTGTGAGAAAAGAGATTAAGAAAATACATGCATGTATGAATGTAATTAGTTGTTTTTTAATTTCAACAGTTCTTTAGCTTCTAACTAAACTTGTGTGTTACATTGTGCTGTCTTTATCTTCTAAATGGTCTTACATTGTTCCTTCATATTATGTGGATAATATAGTGCCCAACTTTTCTGACTAATTAGATATATGCTTATTCAGTTCAAAGCAAACCTACACATTGCCGTGATGGTGACATCTTCATGCCGGGAAATCCTCGTTTTGTGTGGAGAGTAACACAAGTATATAGGAGGAGGCTGGTAACAAATTATATCGTACTTTCTCAAAATTTACATTAGTTATAATGATTTTGTAGATACACAATATAGAATTCTTAGTTATAATTATAATTACAGGTTATCCCAAGAACAGTAATCAAGAACTACAATCTTAAGATCCCAAATATCATATCGCTCATCGATGAACGTGGGAACAAATGGGAAACAAAAATCTTAAAGTGGCGTTCGGGCCACTTAGCGTGCCCCGATCACGTATGGAGAAGTTTGTGTGATGCGAATCTCATGGAGATGGGTGACAGATGCATCTGTGAGTTCATAGAAGAACAGAGCGGCCTATCCATATTCGTACGAGTAGCTCGAGCTCATAAACGTAAGCTTTAAGACTTACATACCTTCCCATTATATGCATTGTCCTGCTCGTTTTGACTGATTCCTAGTTAATATGATTTGTTTGTTTAGTGACTAGAAAGAAGGATGCCGAGGAAAAGGAAGTTGAACAAGTTTACAAAGAACCATTACACGAGAATAAGTGGGATGAAAGTGCTGAAGATGAAAGTGGGATGCAAAGGAGCATTCTCAAGGGGAAACAAAAGTTGAATTCAGCATCTTCCAGTACACATGTTAGAAGATGTCTAAGGAAAAAGAATGCATGTATGTAATTAGTTGTTTTCTGATCCAATTGTGGGTTACTTGATCGTCTAAGTTCTCACCTAAACTTGTGTGTTACATAGTGCTTTAGCTCCTCTACTAATAGGATATATGCTTATTCAGCCGGTGGAAAGAAAGGCTTTGAAGAAGAGAAATGTGCAAAAACTGACAAAGAGACTGTTCGTTTCAATCTTCCTAACTGCAATGACTGTAAAGAAAGCGGGACGAAGATGAACATTTCCAAGGCAAAGCGTAAATTGAAATCACCGTCACCACATGAACCAGTCAAACGAAGAGCAAGGAAAGACAAGACATGTATTTATCTGATTTGTCATTTCTTTCCGTGCAATGTTCATATAGTTTTATTTTATGAACTTGTGGATTATAATCTTGCACTAAAATTCTTATATATGAATTGTCATTTCTGTATGTACAATGTTCTTACATATATTTAATTCAGTTGACCGAAGAAAAGACTTTGAAGAAGAGAAAACCAAACAAATCGAAGAAGAAACAATGAATCTCGATCCTCCTGAAGAGAGGCAATGGAAAACAAAAGCTGAACAGAGATCTATTGAGGCTCGAGATACTTACATAAAAAAGCTCGAAGGGATCATCAAAACCCTTACTTCAAAAGATGTCAATCAGAAGAGGGCGAAGTTATCATGTCACAAGGATGATGATACTATCTCTAGTGGCAGTGATATTGAACTTATTAACGAACATTTTAGCTTGCAGGTACGTGTTTAAAATTCATTATATCACGCTGTCATTGTATTGCGGAGTTCATTTAATTTTGAATTTTTAGGGAACGTCAATGAGGACAAAATGTTTCCCTGAAAAGTTGGAGTTGCTGCTGTCCTACTTCCAGCTTGTACGTGGGGAAGCTGGTCAATCAATAACTTTGCATGATGATGTGTTCGGTAGGAAATATAAGATTTATATTTTCCTCAAGGATATCAAAGAATTTTGTTTTCTAAAGCCAATTTCAGACTGCTGTATAATTTCCTACATGTGGTAAGTTTTTTTATCTACTTATTCAGACTATTAGTATCGGTGTTATTCCTTTCTAATTTGTTGGTGAAATTGGTAGGTACCTTCACCAGAAGATGAAAAAAGAAAACATACTCACTAGATTTCGATTTGTAAATCCAAATTTGATCTCAAAATTTAACAACTTAACAGAAGACCAAAGAGCACGCGCTTTAGCCGATAGATTGATCAGTGCATCAATAGATCAACTCGTGTTGGCACCGTGTAATATAGGGTAAGTAAGGTGTCACGGTGCATCTTCAAATTTATATGGGTATAGGAAATATTTGAAGTATATAGCAACAAAAGTCGGTTTGGTGAGCATCGCCTTACACCATCCCCCTTAGCCACGCCCCCGATGGCAGTTCACTTTCAACTTCATTTGGATTTTCAGAATGTGTTTTTACTATTGTATATCTTTTTGTAGTTTTCACTGGATTCTCACGGTCATCCAACCCTACAACAAGATTATCTTTTTGCTAGATCCTCTTTCTCACCGCATTCGTGATAGGGTTTGGCAAGACATTGTGAATACGTAAGTTTTGTTGATTTTTTGCTTAATATTTTTTTTAGTCGGTCAAGGATATACTAACTTTTCTCTACTTTGTAAATGCATGCAGGGCCTTATCGATGTTTTGTGCATCTAAAGGAGAGAATGAGAAAAAGTCACCAACTTGGGTAGTCGTAAAGGTATGCACGGCGTTTCTGCTAATTGTATACGACTAACAACTAGTAGGTGCTAATTTCACTCTAATACATTGTTGTAACACAGGCTCCTCTCCAGCCTGATTCGAAGCAATGTGGGTTCTACATAATGCAGTATATGAGAAAAATCATCGAAACTTGTAGAGATCTTGGCTCAAGTTCGCTACAGAAAATGGTATATTAATATGCATTGTTAAATACTAACTAATTTGTTATAAATAATACATTATATATTTGTGTGTGTTTTGTAGTTTACAAAAGACAGTTATTCTAGAAGTGAAATTGATGAAATGCGAATAGAGTGGGCAGAATGCGTATTGGATCAGTTTGGTTGACAAAGGACAAGGTATTTAGTTATACTGATTCATGATTTAAATCTATCGTCTAATTTCATCTTATATATTTGCTCATTTTTTTCATAATGTGTTTGTTATGAATTACGAATGGGTGAATGGAAGTATTGTGCTGAAATGAAATTGATGGGAAATGGCTTCCATTCATGGGTGTTCATGTTTTTTGATTTAGTGATTTGGGTTATTTTTCTAACTAAATATTTTTGGTTTTGATCAGACATCAAGGGAAGAATGTGAGGGACCTATTTACAAGTGTAGAGGAAGGTTAAGAAGCTGCAGTCAAAATTTATATATCTAAAAATGAAATACTAATCTGTAGTGTAGGCGTGTGTTGACCTAGCGGTAGTAGATCAATGTCCAAGATCAAAGTTTTGAGTTCGAAATCACCATGGGTGTGGTCTTTAATTAAATTTATTTATTTACTTGTTAATTTATCAAATAAAAATCTAGTTTACAAAGTAAATCAATTTGAAGTGTAAATTAAAATCACTTCATTTTTTCTGTTTTTTTTTTCTTTTAACCCACATCAACTTTCATTTTCTTTCTCTTATCATTTATTTCCTTCTATTTGTATGAATATATTTCGTAATTATAATCCACTAAAAAAACATTTCCCTAATATAATTATAAAAGAAAATTTTATTCTACATCAAATAGAAAAGTGGATCATTTCTTTTGAACACATGACTAATATTGTAAAATAGCCATTAATGTATTCATTTTCAAAAATTCATGTTATTCTGTAATTTGTAGCCAATTATTTTTTAAATTTATGATTCAAATTGCTCAATTTTAGAAATAAAGAAAGAAAGATTAAAAGAGAATAAATGAAAATGAAAAAACTTAAAATATCCGTTAATTTTCTTATCTTAAATTCGTATAGTAATATTCACCAACTCCCCAAACTCATTTGGATGAATAAAACTGGTTATTTAAATGTAAATACACAAACTTTCATCATTTTCTCATTTTTTTTCATCAACTTTTTTTTAATCTAAATATACAAATGTAGTGTTAGTCTGACTTTTCCCACAACGAGCAATTCCGATCAAATTATAACTGACTTAGCTTCTACGAGTCATATTATATCGATTTTAATTTGAGTTGTTTGTATATAAATACATAAACTTTTTTTTTTTTTTTTTTTTTTTTGAGGGAAAAACGGAGATATATTATTCAACACATGAACATGGGACAAGGAGATGACCCTCCACAAAGGACGGGGGTTCATTCCAGACATGATGTGTAATGATATCTCGCGCAGCCTTCGCTAAGCAGTGAGCGATAATATTTTGTTCTCTCCTTACATGACGAATTCTGAAGTTCGGCAACATCCGCAGCTCAAGACGGCAAGCATCAGCAATAGATCCAAGCTCAAGCATATTCCGATCTCCTGAGGTGATGAGGTTGCACGCTTGTATACTATCATTTTCAATCCAGCCTTCGACAAAACCTTGCTCCTTAATCCAAGAAAGCGCCTCCTTAATGCCAAGAAGCTCTCCTTCCACAATACTCCTTCGCCCGGGCAATTTTTTGGATTTGCCAATCACGAAATGCCCCTCATGGTTTCGAATGGCAACACCAATTCCCATGGACTGATCTTCCTCGAAAAAAGCAGCATCAACATTACATTTGAAAGACCCTTCCGGAATAGGGTGCCACCCCGCGCAAGAGGTCACGACCTGCTGCCTCTGCGTCGCTGGTTGGCGCATGGACTTCCAGTCACTTCGCGCCACAGCAGCTCGTAAGATTGATCGAGAAGACACCGGAAGTACATCCTGCCAAACCATCGCATTCCTATCTCTCCATATTTGCCAAAAGAGCATGCACACCTTAGCTTTCCGTTCATTGTCCGAATCTCTCAACAACAAAGAGAAGGCCTGCTCAAAGGAATCGCAGCTGTCAATAATTCCAGAGATATAACTCTGAAGGCCTCCCTGTCTCCAACAATCCTCAGCAAACGGACAGTGGAAGAACGAGTGCCAGAGGTTCTCAAACCCACTCTTACAGATGGGACATTCCCCCCCTACTGCAACACCCCGGGAAAGGAGACGGTGCTTGGATGGAAGGTTATCTCTAGCAGCTCTCCAAAGGAAATGCTTTACTTTAGGAGGTACGTCAATTTTCCAGAGGCAATCCCATTGTCCCTCTACTTTGTAGGTGGTATCCAAAGTGAGCGAACTTGCAAGTTTGTAGGCGGATTTAACAGAGTAGATACCGTTATTAGAATAGTGCCAAATCATTCTATCTGGGCCAGCGTTCGGAAGAAGCGGGATGCTCATGATGTTCTTAAAATCTGCCTCGCCAACAATGCTCTTGAGCAGGTCCACATTCCAACCAGTCATCGTTTGGTTCATCACGTCATGCACACGGAGATCATCAAGGAAAATAGGGCCAGCTGCAGTTACTCGGAACGAATCCCCATTTCTGAGCCAAGGATCCTTGAATACACGGACCTGCGCACCATCTCCGATCCGCCATCTGATACCGCGGCGGAGCAAATCTTGAGCCGAACAGATGCTGCGCCAAGAAAAACTAGGGCTATGCCCAACTGTAGCTGCAAGGAAATCGGTATTCGGGAAATACTTCGCTTTAAGCACACGACACACCAACGAGTCCGTGTCAGTTAGAAGGCGCCAACCGGTCTTGCCGAGCATAGCAATATTCATGAGGTTCAAGCTCCGAAAGCCAATACCTCCCAGTTTTTTATCAACGCACATACGCTCCCACTTCATCCAATTGATACCCTTGCCTTCACCACTTTTATTTCCCCACCAGAATCTATTGAGCATCTTCTCCATCTCATCAATGAGAGTAATGGGAAGTAAGAAGACTCCCATGCAAAAGGAAGGAATAGCTTGGCCAACACCCTTGACAAGAATTTCTTTCCCAGCTTTAGACAACTTTTTGTTGTTCCAACCCTGGATTCTGTTCCACATTCGGTCTTTAAGATACTGGAAGATCTCTTTTTTTTTCCGTCCCACGAGCGAAGGTAATCCAAGGTATCTTCCGGTGTTAAGAGGCTGATGAACACCAAGGATCTCTGAAATTTCCTCCTTAGTTGCGGCAGTCACATTGGAGCTATACAAAATCCCAGACTTCTGAAAATTGATAGCTTGTCCCGAAGCTTCTTCATAGCAAGCCAAGACATCCTTTAGAGCATTACATTCATTTGCAGAAGCACGGCAAAAGAAGATACAATCGTCCGCAAACATGAGGTGTGAGATAACCGGCCCCCGGCGCCCTATTTGAAGTCCGTGCAGATTTCCCCTAGCAATCTCGTGGCCAATCATAGCTGAGAGGCCCTCAGCGCATAAAATGAACAAATAAGGAGAGAGTGGGTCACCTTGACGTAGCCCACGTCTAGGAGTAATCGGGCCCACTTCTTTTCCATTAATAAGAATGTCGTAGGAGACCGACCGAACACACATCTGCATCCAGTCACGCCACTTGTCACAAAAGCCTAGACGCCTTAACACTGCATCAAGATAACCCCAGTCGACTCGATCGTAAGCTTTGCTAATATCAATCTTGAAGGCAAAGGAACCAAACTTGCCTCTGGTCTTCTTTTTCATCGAATGGATGGCTTCAAAGGCAATAAGAATATTATCTTGGATTAAGCGCCCCTCCACAAAGGCTGACTGCGCACGGTCAATAAGATCAGGAAGTACTCCCTTGAGCCGGTTACAAAGAACTTTGGAAACAATCTTATAAATAACATTGCAGAGCGCAATGGGACGAAGCTCCTTCATGGATGAAGGGGAATCAACCTTAGGAATGAGAGAGATAAGCGTGTGATTGAGGCCAGGTGGAAAATGTCCCTCGTTAAGCCACGACAAACAGCCCTTATAAACATCTTCACCAATCACACTCCAAAACTTTTGATAGAATCTAGGATTCAAACCATCGGGGCCCGGCGACTTGTCCGGGTGCATTTGAGAAACCGCGGTGCTGAATTCTTCCAAGCTGAACTCTCTTGTAAGGTTCCCGTTCATATCTTCATTGATGCAAGGATTAAGTTTGTCAAGAATGCGGTGGTAGTCCATCTGTTGACTTGGCTCGTCAAAAAGATTCGAAAAATAGTTGAGGGCAACATCCTGAATCTCCTCATTGCTCGCTGTCCAATCTCCGTCATCTCTTAGCAGTCGTATAATGGTATTTTTCTTCCGTCTAGCCGAAGCCATAGCGTGGAAGAATTTGGTGTTGGTGTCGCCGCCTTTCAACCAATGTTGTTTAGCCCTCTGCTGCCAATGTGCTTCTTCTCTCAACAGAAGAGAAGCAAGCTCAGTCCTAGCACCATTGATACTGTTAATAGCATAAGGATCACCTCTACCTTGAAGAGAAGAAATAATATGCTGAAGTTTCTTCTTTTTGCCTCGTTCATCGCGGTGTAAATTCTGCGCCCAAGTAGCAATAGAGTCCGAAACAGCCGAGAGCTTCTCCACAATGGTGATACCATGAAGATTTGTCCAACAATTTTTGACAACACCTGGAAGATCCGGTTCAAGACACCATTTGTTTTCAAACCGGAACTTCCTCCTCGAAGTAGTAGTCGGAAAACCTTCCATATTGAGAATAATTGGAGTATGGTCTGACATGGGAACAACATAAGTGCTGAGAGCAGCATCAGGAAAAAGACCACGCCAACTAGCAGTTGCCATGCAACGATCAAGCCTCTCTTCAACCGCATGCGCGGTGCCAAGACCTCGAGCCCAAGTAAACTGGTAACCAAGAAGAGGGATATCATCCAAACCGCAGTCGAGAATGGCCGCTCGAAAACCAGAGAAAAGCCAAGGGGGATGCTCGACTCGGCCCCGTTTGTCCCCCGGATCAAGGAGATCGTTAAAATCTCCTAAGATGGCCCAAGGCAATGAGCTTACGCCAGCAAGGCGCCGCAAGAGGTTCCAAGACTCGCGTCTTCTGCTTCTCTCCGGGAAGCCGTAGAAACCAGTTAGACGCCATCTGCCCTTACTGTCCATAATTTCCATATCAATGTGGTGAGTAGAAAAACTGAGTAACTTACAAGTCGTGGAAAACTTCCACAGCATACAAAGACCGCCGCTCCTCCCGGCACAGTCCACAGTGAAACAGCCATCAAAATGTAGTCGAGCACGAATTTCCTCCATCCTTCCGCGACAAGAGATGGTTTCGCAAAGGAAGAGAAAGTGGGGCCTATGAACTCTCACGAGCTCATTCAAAGTAGGAATTGCGAGGGGATGGCCCAAGCCCCTGCAATTCCAGCTTATAGCATTCATTGGGCTCGGCCGGCCCCGAGCCCGGAGCCTGCCGTTTGAGAAGAGAATTCATCATTAACATCCCCAGAAAACTCTGTAGGAAAATTCGCCGATGAGGAAGTTGTGTGATTAACTAAGGGGCCGCCACGTCGTCTCTTTCGATCATCATAAAGAACGAGTGACGTGGCATCAGTCTGCATTGCTTCACGTCCATTAGTCTCGGAAGTGATATTCTGTAGTGCCAATCTATGCGGATTTGGTATGATTTGATTTCCATAATTGTAGGCATCAGTTACGGGAATATTGATATCCCGATTTTCATGGAGTTTCCTTTTCGGATCAGGAATGTGCGACTCACTGTCAACCCTAGCAGCCGCCGCCTCCTTGCTAGGGTTTCCTCCATCTTCAACTCTTAGCCATTTGTCTCCGGCAAGATTAGGGCTCCGCCGATCGGCCGCTTTGAGATCCACACCCCATTCACGCTTCATATCCTTCGTTTTCTCATTGAACAAAAGTTCACAGTAGCTTTCCGAATGACCAAGTTTTCCACAGAGAAAGCAAAACACATTTAATCGTTCATATTTGAAACGAACAGTGAACGGCGTACCATCTTTCTGTTTGAGTTTCTTGAACCGTTTAAGTGGGTCGTTGACTCGAATACCAACCCGAATTCGCATATACTGCCGCCACACTCCGGAGGAATTAGTATTATCGTATTCCATAAATGACCCAATGAAGTTCCCCAGAAGTTTTCCAACACCTTCTGTCAAGAAACCGGCAGGTAGGTCATGGATTTGGACCCAAAAAGGGAGTAAGTCCAACGGAACTGATAGAGGAAATTCTCCTTTCTTTAAGCGATGCAGGATCAAGGGAAAGTTTCCAAACGCCCACGGGCCTCCCTCGTAGACACGCTTCAGATCAAGCTCATGAAAAAACTGAAAGATAAATCTGCCTTGGCCAATATCTTTCATAAAAACGCCTTTTCCCGGTCGCCAGATACTCGCCAGTCGGCTTCGCATGAGATTGAAATTGATTGGTTGATCCGTAAGGAATCTTCCTACCAAGCACAGATCTACGGAGACTGTCGAGTCTGCAGTAATCTCATCATCGAGGATCAGCTCATCATCTTCATTTGACAAATTGAGAGAAGCCATCTGTTCTTCCATGACTCTCACAGGAGAAGAAAAAGAAAAAAAAACCAACGCAGGACTAGGGTTCTCAACAAAGGAGAAAATCAGAGGATCTCAACAAAGGAGAAAAAATATCTCTATACAATCCCTCATATTTTTCAACGAGTTTGTGTTGCAATTGGTTATGGTTAAAATGTTAATTTTTAATTTTTTTTATTGTGTCAAGAAATTGGAAAGCTTTAATATGATCTTTGCATTAAAAAACTATATCATGTCATATTTCTCAATGAGTTTGTGCCGCTATTAGTATGGTTAAAATGTTAATTCAAATTTTTTATTGTGTCTAGAAATTGAAAAGTTTTAATATGATCTTTGGATCCAAAATTTCTATCACTAAAGTTTGTGGAAAAAACTAAAAATTATTGAAAGTTCGTACATATACACGCAAATAATTCAAAAAAATAATTAAGAATGTCAGTCGGTCATTCCATGTTGGCTGTTCAAACGGACATGTCAGCATTAATTTGAAAATAAAAAAAAAGTTTCATGGGAAATATCATACAGGCACTAAATTCGTGTATTTAAATTCGAAAAAAAAATCGTGAAAAAAATAAAAAAAATGCTGAAAGTTTGTGTATTTACATGCAAACAACTCTAATAAAAAAAAGGGTTAAGGTGCAGATAGGCCCCTCAAGTGAAGGCCCTTAGAGCATTTCACCGTTTTTTTGAGGGGCCAATTTGCACACACAGTTAGTAAAGGGACTGAAACACTCTAAGGGCCTCTACTTGAGGGGCCTATCTGCACCTTAACCCATAAAAAATTATAATAATTAATTAGTTGTCTCAAGCATTAACAATAAATTTTATAAATATAAAAACATGTGAGATTTATTTATATTCTTTCATCTGCAAAGATTCCTAAAATATAATTTGAAGAATCAAAATAATGAGGATAGAGTTCAATCAATTAAACCCGTTTAAAATGTATATATATGTATCCATCTTAAACCTGATTAAAAAATAATTTTATTACTCATTCTTCTCTGAAACTCGTGTAATAATATTTGCTAGTCATATATGAATCCGTCTGAATTTATAAATATATGAGTTGTTACACTAATTGATTATTCGTCACAATAATAATTCGAACATTAGAAAATAAATATTAATAATAAATAGACTTAACAACAAACAACTAAAAATTAGAGAAAATTCTATGTAGACATGTCACTTAATGTATAATAGTATCCGCTAATTGTCCAAATTTATTATAATATATCTACATAATTAAATTTAAGTTGTTGTAGTAATTATTTATCTGTATCAATAAAATTTACACATTACGAAGTAAACAATAATAATAAATCATATTAATACCCACTAATTAGTCATTTTCGTCTCAAACTCGTATAATCATACCAACTTTTATAAAATATATATGTATATAAATAATTTTATGAATTTAAGAATTATTAAACCAATAAATGTATCGTCACTTTAAATGTATTAGGAATTTTTAAAATGGGTTAATTGCCCCTAAATACACCACCTTTCATTGAATTCTACAATTGCACATCACCTTTAAATCCGCCCCAAAATACATCACTTTTATATTTTTTCAGTTTTTCCACATGACAAAAAAATCCTCAAGAAATAAATTAAAGTGTTAATTTATAAATTTAAATATCTTTTTAGCAGCGGAATTATAATAAAATAAAATTATTTATTTATTTTTATAAAGAATTTTATTTTATTATATTTCCACTGCTAAAAAGATATTTAAATTTATATTTAACACTTTAATTAGATTAGGGTGTTACCACTTTAAATGACGTGGCTTCCAGATTGGCAAAACTGTGTCGTTTTGAATGTTATGATCGTATGTGTTACCATTTTATTAACGTGGACAATAATTGCATGTTCCACACTAAGTTTACTATGTATGCTTATCTCATATTTAATAGTATTTCAGGTAAATGACATTGGAGGCGCGTGGAGAGTCGAATGGGCGCGTCGAACCTCTTTAAAAAAAAATAATAAAAAAAATGTTTCTTTCAAACTCATTATATTATTCATGTGGTACTTTTGATTATTGTAACTCTAAATTCCAAATTATATCGAATTCGTGTGAAATTTATTAAAATAAAAGTTTCGTTTTATTTTCTTAATGTCATGACTTGTTTATTTTTTTAATTCAAGTTCTTTCTAAAAATTTATTAGAGAATTTATTTCTTTACGAAAATACTTATATATATATATGATTTTAAACTTTATAAAGAATTTATTTTATTATATTTCCGTTGCTAAAAAGATATTTAAATTTATAAATTAACACTTTAATTTATTTCTTGAGGATTTTTTAGTCATGTGCAAAAACAGAAAAAATATAAAGGTGATGTATTTTGGGGCGGATTTAAAGGTGATGTGCAATTGTAGAATTCAAGGAAAGATGGTGTATTTAGGGGCGAATTTTAAAGGTGATGTGCAATTGTAGAATTCAAGAAAATGTGGTGTATTTAGGGGCAATTAACCCTATTAAAATTCTAATGTGATTGTGGATCGACATTTATTGGTTTTGGTGTTCAAATAAGTCAATTTTATTTGTGAAAATGCTAATATTAAATACATTAAATACAAAGACATATTTGTCGTCGTGAGGTGCACTGAGTTTTTATGCCTTTTGCGAGTGAATTCTTTTGGAGTTAAAGTTGCATCTGATTTGTGACTAATCGTTTCGATACATAGGAGAATGATGAATTATGGTACATGCACGTTTTATTTAGTATTAGTTTATTTTAATTATTAGATCTTTTATTTAGATATGTCTCTTGCTTTGTCTACTTAGTTAATGTATATATAGGAGATTTTTTTTATGAATTATGCAATTAAATTTTGATAAATTAAAAAATTGCGGTTCGATTCTCTTATGTGTTCTTCCGATATTCAATCGAGAATCAACAAAATTAACTCCTTTTTTTTTTTGATCGGACAAAGTCATGTTAGATGTTAGTAGTTAGTTCTCCATCCACTTCAAGAACCACCTTATCTCTCCATTCTCACCAAACTCCACCTTATATCTCCAATCACCAATTCGTTCCCAAGAGGGATGGAACCCAGTATTTTGTGAATTTTTTTCTGAGACCGGCTCACCAAAATGGTTGAAGATCCTTATTCAAATTTGACATATTTGTAGTTTTGTTTGGTGTTTATAAATTATAATCACATCGAACTATAAATAAATCATGCCGTTCGCAAACTATTCGAAGTTCGGCTCGAAAAAAGCTCGTTCAAGTTCATTTAGAGAAGTTCAAAAAACAAACAAACCAAACTTGAACTTGATAGTACTCGGCTCATTAGCTCGTGAACAAGTTCGTTAAGTATTTCAACTTAAAAAATACTAGTATAAATTATTAGTAAGTACTTATATTTATCTACTAAAATTAATAATAATTGTATTAACTCTCTAATTAATTCTATTTGTTATAAAAAATAATTAATATATTTACTATTTTGAATGAAATAATTTATTTTCAAAAGAAGATAATAAATATATTGAATATAAATCTAAATTTAGAAAGTTCGTATAAGCTCGATTAAGCTTGTAAACTTCAAAGTATTCGGTAAATAAAGTTCGGAATTCGGCTCGACACTAAACAAACCAAATTTGAGAACACCATTATTCAGTTCGGCTCGATTCGATTACACTCACACTGATGCCATTGAATATGTGTTTGGATCCAAATCTTAACCAGTCTCTGAACAAGGATTTTCACACAAGTCTTCCAATGATAAAAGGTAACATATGTTTAGTTTGGTTGCTGATTCCCAGCTAGGTTGGAGTTATCAAACTCCTGCTTAAAAAATAAAAATTGATGAGCTTATGTGATCCAGAGAGAGACAGAGCCTTGCTAACAAGAAGCAACTGAAACCAAAACTGGTTAACTTGGCTTCACTACAGAGGTATTTACAACCCAACCAAAACTTGATCAAAATTTGTTGGAACTTCCACTTCCATAACTTCAACAACCATCAAATCACTGTATGCAAATATATCATGAGAGTCAAATTCAGCATAGTGAGCACTAAAACCAATTTGATCAAAGGCATTCAAGCTGTAGATGCTGCAGGAAGGAAGAAACACGAACCTTGTGATTCGACTACACGAATTCTGTCGACTCTGTGTTGAGGGTACACGAAACGGAACTAGGCCGAGGTATATAAAGTGCTTTATGTCCAAAGCACCCACCAATCAACCCACAAACTTTTTCGTCATCATCACTATCAACATCTTCCCGATTAACCCGGTTCTGATAGCTTCTGCGCTGGACAAGGTAGACGTTGAAGTAGTAGCTAACCAATTTGTCCCTCGATTTGGAAGGCAAGAACCTCCAAGCGTTGTTCCAGAACTTGTTCGAGAAAGCAGCATACAGCTTCATATTGTCCCTGAATATCCCCTCCTCATCTTCAGTCCAAGAAAGTGAAACCTCCTCTCCCATGAGGTTGAATCGCCAACGATAGAACAGTGAGCCAAGTTCTTGCTTTAGCTTTAACCTCTTCTCCGCAATATGAAACCTAACACACTCAACAGAATCTGGAAACGAGCAATTGCACTGATGCTGCCTTCCTTTTCCAATAGGATCGAGTTTTACAATGGAGTTGTTTCTACCATCTTCTGGAGGCCACATTCTTGTGCCCAGCCACTTGGAATCGCTATCGGAAGCGATACCCGTCCATTGTGGTACATGTGCTTGATACTGAGGACCAACAGAGACTTTCCTCTCAGCTGGCACATCGCAGGGCTTGTGACCATTCGTGTTTGAAGGCTGCTCCTTAACTACTGTAGCAGCTACTTCAGATGGCCTAACCACATCTGCTTCTCGAGGACTATGAGGGGCTGCAGAAGAATTGCAGCACGAACATGAGTGCGATTTTATTACAGGTATCCTCCTGCTATATCTTAGTTTTTCAGTAGTTTGGTGGTTGCTAACTTCATCCTCGTACATCGAGGGAAGCATCCTTTGCTTTTTCTGCTGATCCTGGTCCGCATCGAACATGTAAATCAAAATTTGTTAGTGGACGAGGTTTTTCTTGGGCTTGTGTGTCACAACTCACTTATTTATATTTCCCACAAATTAATCTCACATTTTATGTGTTTTATGAGGATATTTCCAGCTTACACAGTCATGATGTGGCAGTCTATGATTTCTCTCTCTACTTAGGAGAGCTATCCTAAAAGGAAAATCTGTCCCAATCTGAGGTAATAAAATATATAGAAAGAGCAAAAAATAGTTATATTCACCAAGTTGCAACCATTGCAGCTAAGCCAGGATGCTCATTAGTTCTAGATAAGTATCTCTTTTTTTTACCTAATTAACACAACATATTAAATATGTCCACTCATTTGTGTTAGAATCTTGCCATAAGACACATGGTACACGTAAACTTGGAGAACAAGAAGATCAGTTGGACCATGTTGTTCTCTTAGAGGGGAGTTTACTTTGCATGATTGATAAAGATGCATGATTGAGTATTTTTATTCAAAAGTAGGATTTCTCTAATCCCACCCTTTCAATGGAATAAGAATAAAGCAAAACTAGCTTAAATGATAGAAATAATCAAGCGCCTTGGGATATCCCAAAGTTTCAATCCATCAAAGTAAACAAGGGATTAGCCTTACTATTTTTGTCTATCAAGGCTAATCCTTCAAAGTAAACCCTCCCTTAAAGTTCGGTTCTCCATAGTTATATAGATGAAAATGACTCATGATATATGTATAACAGCTCAAGATAGAGAGCTAATCACTTGCACATTTCGACTAGCCACCCCTTTGGAATAGTGGTAAACAAATAACTAAGTTTAAAAACTTGATACACACATGTAGCAAATTCAACACAAACTTTAATTAGGGAATTGCAGTTAAATTATAGTTCTGAGGTGAAACAATGTAAGCTCCAAATTTATTTATTTAAAGTTTTGCAGTACATAGAACCATAAAAAACTATCAAGAAAGGATAAAGCTGTTACCTTCAGGAGGACTTCAGCTGCAGCTTTACTAGCATGCCTTCTTATCAGCAATGCTTCTCGAACGAACAGGGCTTCAGCCCAGAATTCTCCATCCCCGTCACTCCACTTGGAACATTCAGGTATCGACCCAAGTGAAGGATCACCTGGACGTTTTGCAGCCTGGATCAACCACTCCAGCATTCCTGAAAAGGAACGAGGTTCTTGCTTCCTCTTTCGAGAAGATAGCACATTTCCAGCATCGCTTCTGGATGTAATCTTATCATCGCTACTCGGTTGAGCTATGAATCTTTCTTCATCATCAGGAACTTTTTCAGAAAAATCAGGTTTTCTACAAATCACCACGTCAACTTTTTTGGCAGATACAAAAGAACCATTCTTTCCAAGGGGCGAAGAACTTTCACCATCATTTTCATCGCCAGCAATAGTAGTTTCTCTATGATTTAGGACTTTGTTGGTAATGTTGTCAATGAGTTTCTTGGCTGATCCTATGATGCCACCATCATCATCATCTTGTCCTCTAGAGATGCCATTTTGTTCATTCGCGATCTCCGCTGCTGCATTATTCGCTGATGAAGCAAAATCATCAATCATGACAAGAGACATGTCATTTGCCTCTCCAACAAACATAGCAACTTCCTCTAGCTGCTCTTGCTCTTGCTTCTCCGGCAACAAACCTTTGAACCGAACTTCCAACTCCCGAGACAATAAATCCAATTTTTGGATAAACCCACAATGGTCATCCTCCAACACTCTCTTGCTAAACACTTGTTGTAGCCATCGATCCAGCTCGTTCAAATAATTCATATAAACCAACTTAAGGGATGCAATCGCGCCACATCCTAGTCCACATTCTTCCGAGATGAAACCCCACAAGTTGTTCCTTGAAACGGCATCGTATCCACCGAATTTCCTCACAAGCCAAAAGAGCTTAAACAAATCGACTTGCTGCCCATCACCACAGAATGCAGGAATAGGCCTATGAAATTTGCCAGCAGACTTATCTCTCAAAAAAGCAACAACAACTTGATCAAACAAACTCTTTAGCCTCTGCTTACACGAATCAAAACGGTACTTCTCTATCTGAAAATTGAGATCAAAAGCAAACCTAAATGTTTTTATATCATTTCCATCATCAAAGTTGCCACCACCACCACTGCCATCTCTCAACTTAACCATTTTCCCATTAACCTATTTTATCTGAAAATATTCGATAAATAAAATAAAATAAAATTGATTACATGCAGCATTTTACACATATTTACATACAAATGCTGCCATTTTGTGTATCACAAAAAAAAAAAAAAAAGCTTGGATTTTTACCTGGTTTTCGGTTTCAATGGCATTGGAGAAATAATCCAGTGAGAATTGCAAGACGATGTATAATAAACCCTGCAGCAATAATTGATAGGGATACAAAAAAAATCAGGTGATTAGCTAGCTGTCTCAGTCTTAGGAAGAATCAGATCATGAGATACGGCTACAGATTATAGAAATCTGGGGCCTTAAAGGAAATCAGGTGAATTTTAAGGAAAAGAGTGAAAGGTATTTGATTTTTCCTCAAATAAAGAAGATTAATTTGGGATGAAAGACGATGTAATTTAGATGGTTTCTGAGGGCACCATACAGCTTAGGGAAGAACCCAACCCTAAATCTTGGATAGGTATAATACTCGATCGTCTCGTAAAAACATGCACATTTTGTCATTTTATACTTATCACAAAAAAATATCATAATCCATCATTATTTTTTATTAATTAACTCATTAATCGCTATATAAAATGGACTCATTCTCCATTTACAATATACTCATTTAATACTTTTTTAAATCATATATCACCACGTATTTTTCAGAGATGAATGGAGTAATTTTTTCTACAAAAAAAAAGACGAAATTTGTACTAGCCTTATATAGATAGTGAAGTCAATAATTAACCTCAACATAATTTGTATTCCCTTCGTCCTATCACAAATGTTTCAGTTTCTATAATGAAATATCTCATTATAAATGTCTCATTTATTTTTTGACAATAATTAATAGATTAATTAATTAATGGGCCTACCACCTACTTTCTCTCTCTATACTTACTTTTGTAAACCCAATTTATTTCTCTCTCTATATCTATTAATTACACATTTCTTAATTTTCGTACTTAAAAGTAATAGGATATTTGGGACAAAAGCAGTATAATTTTTAGCAAATTTTTGTGATTTCGAATCTAAATGCCCCTTAGGTAAAACACTATCAATTTATTATGTTACCGCATTGGCTGTATTTTACCATTTCAAATATTTTCAATTTGCTCACTTTCTCTCTACATGATTTCTCTCTGAAACCATAAACCGTGACCATTCTCTCAAACCCTACTCCTATTGTGGTGTCGCAACAACAACATTTTCGACCACATTTACAACAATCTACTCCGATTAGTAATAATATTTTTCTATCAATTTCTTCATTTTGTTGGTAAAATTATTTCTTTTACTAACACTTTGATAAAACTAGATTCAAAACCGCAGAAGAATTAACGGAGATATCAACGAGTAAGAAATTGAACAACTAAACCCTTTTTTGCAATTGCTGGTAATATATTTTTGCATGGTTGTTGTCCAATTTCGTTTTATTTTGTTTATTGATTCAATTTTTAGTCATCAATTTTGTTACAAACTGCAAATTTTGTTCATTTGAATTGGATCTATTTTTTTATTATTGGAATGACTGCTTCAATTGGGAATAATTTATTGTTGTAGATTGAACCAAAATTGAAGTCGGATGAAAAATAAATGAGGAAGAAGCATTGGAACCAATTGGATCGCCATTTACCTTCAAATACGTAACTGGGGGAGATATTCAAAGACTCTAATAACAAAAACAAAACTAGGAGCACGTAATGATGCAAGGGTTGAGCAAACAGAAGGTCATGTCATAGGTTCCGAAGCTCCCCCTGAGGTATTCACAAAGGGTGACATTCGTTGAAGAAATAAGTGAAGTACGTAACGTTGAAGGCAGGGCTGAAATTGAAGAAAGTAACGGCAATTGAATGTTTGGAAAGGATGAGGGAGATAAGAGAGATCATCTACATCAAAAAGAGTGAAAATGATGGAGGAAGTAGTTGAATAGTTATCACGTGAACATTAGAAGTTGATGAAGAATGTAAGAGATTACATTATGTCTAGAGTGGCTAAAAATCAACAAGCAAATACATGGCTGAATCAAATATGTGTATAAAATTGGTACACTTGGTATGAATTGATCAATTCGTACCAAGTGTACCGAGAGTCTGACAGGTACATGCTGCCTAGTATGTAGGGCTGTAAATTCGGGCAGAGGGTGTCGGGTCCGACCCGATACCGACGTGTATATCGAGTACCCAATACTCTCTGAAATTGTAAAGAGAGTCGAGTTCAAGTATTTAATTCTATAAAAAAATCGGGTATCCACTTTGGGTAATGCGGGTATCCGCATATCCAATCTTAATGAATTAATTTATTTATTTTATTTATTAACAATTTTATATAATTATTTTTTTTCTTCAAATTAAATCTAATAGCAAGAAATGTGGATATCGAATATCGGCATAAATAGTGTGGGACGGATGAGGGTATCATTTTTAGGATATTTTGTGGGTCTCTTCGGATCACCTCATAACTGAAATGGCTACATATGAGTCGCAATTGAAAATCGAGGAGTGGGGCAGTCAATCAAAATTTGCAATAACATGATTATTTTTTTTTAATTAATATGATTTGTTTTAAAATTTGACACTTATTACATGCTTCATAGTCAATTGTGTCTAAAGACTCTAAACATTAAGAAAAATATCTAGACAAATTAGTTTGGATTAAAGTGTACATCGGACTTCTACAATTGAACTTTTGAAAATTTCTTTTAAGTGTCAATATTTTTCTTTCCAAAGATTAAATTTCACTAATTTGCCTTATTTTGAATTGTACATTTTCGAGTTTATATATAAAAATAAACATTTTTATATTATAGAAATAAAAAATGTTATTTTTGCTTAAAGCATTATTTTATCCTTAATTCATTAGTAAAAAGTTTTGTAGTTGTGAAATGTAAATAAGCTCGATCCATAACTAAAAAGCTTTCTAATTGTAAATAATATGTAAAATAATGTCAATTCACGACAAGAAAACTACTCCATTTGAATGTGAATTGTAGCAAAAATAGTGTGTTCATGAAGCATTTTGGTCATGAATTACAGTCGAAATAAGGTCAATTCAAGTTTAATAATAATAATAATAATAATAATAATAATAAAGGTAAAATTTCAAGAATTACTAAGTATTTTTTTTATCCTTTTATCTAATAATTATTTTTTGTATCTTTACAATAACTAAAAATAATTTTATTATAGTTCACTCTATATTTTTCTATCTACAGACTATAGTAGCAGTGTGTTTGGCTGAGCTTATAAATCATAAAAATAAGTTATAACAGCTTATAAGTTCTAAAGAAAAACAAAAACAAAAAAGTTATTTTAAAAACAATCAATTATACCACAGCTTATTTTTATGTTCTCATATGTAACAATTATTTCACAAATTTTATTCAATTATGATTTATTATTCTTATTATATACATTTGCGAATTTATATTTTTTCAATTTTCTCTCTAACAAGAACATTTTCTTTATAGCTCAAAATTCTTCTATAACTTATAATCTTTTTTAAATATTTGACAATTTATAAATCCTTTAAAATAAATTTAGTCAAACACCCTTTAAACCATGCCTTATCTTCTACTCTATTCATCCTTCAAAAACTTAACCATTTTGTTATTTTGGTTTGTCTCCAAAAAAATCACTCAATTCATTTTCATTTTTAGTAAAAATACCTCCTATAACTTCTTAATTTTAACCTTTAATATTAGTATTTTTTTTTACAAACTTCGTCGTTGCTAAACTCACATTCAATCAATTACTCATTTTATATAACAAAAGAAAAACATTTATTCCCCTAATAACTCATTAAAGTATATACTATATTTTTTTAATATAGAGTTAAATTTTATAAACGTCAACGCCCCCAAACTTCGGCCTTAGTTAGAACACTGCGTGATTTTTTTTTCTTTCAAAATCAACAGTTTAGGGTTTTCGTTGTCCCATTTCTGTTCTCAGCAGTTATTGCGCGAATTTAAGGTTCGATTCAGCTCCGTGGATACTCTTATGATCAAATTCTGAAATTTTCACGGCATTGCTCCTTTAATATTGTTTCAGCATGGTTGTGTTTTTGAATAACGAAATTTACGAACATCTTGTTCCTTGAGTTTGTCGCGAAGCATGATTGTTAGTAATTTTAGGCAACAACGAGACATTGAATTACGCTAGTGCTGAGATTGTGTTTTTGTTTTCAATTATTTGTGTTTTTCTTCCTCAGAATTTTGATAAATGCCAGTCCTTCTGAATAAGACGTTGGATGCATCTTTTACGATGTTTATAGACCTTATATGATGTTTGTTCTTATTTAAAGTTGTTGTAGCATTTCGATGATTGAGCTAATGAAACATTATTGATGATGAAGTTGTAAGATTTAAAGAGTTTTGAGATTAGATTTTTCCCCCTGGAAAAAGTTAGGGTCTCCTTAGTTTAATTTACATTACAGAGTTTATAAGTTCCTAGCACCTTGTTTCGAGAGTAAATTAGATTTTGAAGTTAACTTTTTATAGATCAATGCATAATTAATTGAAAATCACTAGATTTAATATTTTTTAAGAACTTGACTTAACGTTAAAAGGAGATGAAAATTGTTAAAATATTAAATGTCTGATCGGACTCGTTGACATTGCTGAATTTAAACCGAGCACTCTTATAATTCTTTGCTAGTCTTTAACTTATTTTTTTGTTATTCGTTGTCATTTATTTACCTTTCTTCCTTTAATCTTATGCAGATGACAAAAGGGGAAAGGTGAATTTCTGAGTGATACCTTGTCTGTTATTATTAAATAGTCAGTTTATATAAAGTTCAATTTTGCTGATTGTCATGTTGCGACACTATCCAGAACCCCACCACCACAGTCAAGAACCTCACCACCACAGTCCAGAACCTCACCGCCACAGTCCAGAACCTCACCGCCACGCTCAAGTCGCAGGTCACGCTCTTTATCCAGGTCCAGGAGAAGTCGTTCTAGGTATGGATTCCTGAAGTTTTATCGTGGTTTGATCAACTTGTGATGCTGAGATGGTGCTTATGAATATGGATAAGCTCATATGACATGGTATTGTACTGAAAAGTTATCATAAACAAAATATAGTGGCATGAAAGGAGAAGTCCAATGGATTTTTTGGAAACAGTGAATTCTCGTTCTTCCCTTTCTCTCCCTTCAGTAAACATCATGCACATGATGCGCGACTTTGGTGCCTGTAAATATGGACTAACCACAAATTATGTATCCTTCGAAGATTTTTATTTTTGTTTATGCCTTCTTGCTAGTAATGTTTACCCTAGATAATTTGGAGATGTAAGGTTAAATACTTCAGAATATATCCATCCTATCACCTGGTGTACACACATGTAGATCTGTTGATTTGATTATCTGACCTTATTTGCTGCTCTATAATTACAAACTCTCAGGAGCCGTGATTCTGAGGATGCTATTAATCCTGGCAACAATCTTTATGTCACCGGTCTTTCTACAAGGGTTACTGAAAGTGAACTTGAAAAGTATTTCAATCGTGAAGGAAAGGTATGCTTCTTTATGTATCTTATGAAATCAAACATCGCATAAGCTCATTATAGTGATGGATAATGGTATATGTACAGACTGAATATGGATTCTTCTTATCAAAGAAAAATTTGCAGCTCTCTATTTTGAATTCGGTTGTGGTTAAACCATGAGGACTAAACAAATCCCTAAACAAAAGTAACATTGTCCTGAAATGTTGCTGAGGCAAAAAGAAACCATAGTTAGCCTGTGTGTTTTAGTTAATTGGGTACCCTAAATCAACTGATTTCATATGAGAGCTGCACAAGAGTTCACAGGGAAAGGGTTTCTTGGTATTTCTCCTTGTTCTTGTTAGTACATTCTACAAAGTAGTAATGTGTACAGTATTTATATCAAAAGCTCTATATTTGATGATTGCAGGCAAATCAGCGAACTTCTTAACGTACAGGGTAATGATCTTTGTATCCCGTTGAGTAATTTTGTCTTTATTCTTGTTAATGTTAGGTTGTTGAATGCCATTTGGTCAGAGACCCTCATAGTAAGGAGTCCCGTGGTTTTGGGTTTGTTACTATGGAGACCACCAAAGATGCGGAGCATTGTGTTCAGAACCTGAACCGATCTGTTATGGAAGGCCGATTGATTACTGTTGAAAAGGTATTGCTCTTCACAGTTTTCTATTTTTCTATAGAAGCTTTATGTTGGTCCACAACTAATATATCGTACTAACACAACTTATCTTCAGAATGTTGCCTGCTAATGTTTGGCAGCAGGCCTGGTCTGTGTATCTCCATCGAATTCAAACTCTTAAGATATATTAACAGTTGAAACATGCGCTCTGCACCGACACCTGAACTCCTAGTACCAACCTGATATTGTTGAGAGGGTCGCATGACTTTGATTACGTATTATTCAATTGTTTCTGCTTCAGAGTTATTCCTTATGTTTTGGCACTGCTTGCCATGGTCATGGTGAAGGTGTGTGTCTTACTTAAAGAAAATTTTATTTCAAGAGGCACTGATGCAGAGAATTTTATGTGTTATTTTCAATTTCAATTTCTGGTTTGTGGTTCATGGTCATGTCAATTAGTATTCTCGCTACAGGTTAACCAACAGTTTTGTTGATTAGATTTTGTGGATAGCAAAAAAAAATTGTTTTGCCCTTATCCCTCGTCAAGTTTATTTCCTAGATCTTAATTACGCTGTACTCTACAGTAGCATGTAAGATCGGCATCTGCAACTCCTGCACGTGAAGTTAATTCCCCACTGTCTTTCTGCATGCAGGCTAAAAGGAAACGAGGGAGAACTCCAACTCCTGGACAATATGAAGGTCTTAAAGATAAAAGAGGTACGCTGCATTTTGTTGTTCTCCAATCTCTGGAAAAACAATTACTAACAAGTAGCAAATGAAATTTCCAAATCGTCCAAGAAAGTTTCACTACTTGAGCCCCATATAAACCAGTAGCTGTTTGCTTTGAATTTGATGTGCTGACTATGCAATCAAATGCATGATTGAAAAAAGATAAAAAGGCAAAATATAAAGAAGTAAGTAATAATGTTGCATGACGTCTTTCAGTAAATGTTCTTACGCGTGGCAAAGATATGTTGCAATAATAGTTAATAATCTCCTGCACATTTGTTGTGATTATTTTAACTAAATTGAGTTTCACACGTAACTAGAATTGGGATAACTAGAAAATTAACTTTCTAATTCACTAAAAAAAGAATGATCCCTCGTAAAATCAAGAATCTGAATTTCTATATCAAAATAGATAGAATAATTGTCTCCATTACTATCCGTACAAGGCTTTTTACTTGAACGACATCCTCGTTCTTCTATCTTTGTGAACCATTACTGATTACTGTCCTGCATTTGCATTCTTGGAAACAGTCTTTCAATCCCCTCTTTCTTCTATATTTATGCACAGGAAGCAGTTGGAACAGGCGAAGATCTCGTAGTTACTCACCACGGAGGAGACACGACAGAGATTCTGATCCCCGGGAACGGCAAGGGCGACGGTCCTCCACTTACGGTAGGAGGGCAGGTGATGATAGTAGCCACCGTAGGAGGCATGGGGAGCGTTCCTAGTTCCTCTAGTGTCTTTGCGAATTAAAACGAACATGTTCTTCATTTACATTACGCCCACTAACCTTGAAGTGGATTATGAATTTGGTAATTGTATGGAAACATTTTAAATACTTTCTTAACCTTTCTTTCTCTACTCGTTTATTTCTGGGTGGCACTTTATTGGGTTTGATAAGTGATGAATTTGGCTATTGTTTTGCAATGCATGACAATAGTTAATAGTTAAATAAAAGTAAATGCATTCCCAACTAAAATTAGAAGGGAAAAAAATATTATGACAATAATTAAAATACGATTTTATTGAGAGAAAAAAAAGAAAAAACAACCTAACTAAACCCTTGAATGCACAACGAAAACATAATAAGGGCCGAGCCTCTTTAAAACCTTGTTACGAAAAATGCCGTAGGAAAAATCGTAACAAGGAAAAAGAGTACTCGTCTAAGAGAAAAAATATTAAGACAATAGTTATAGTTAAATAAAAGTAAAGGCATTCCTAACCAAAATTAGAAAAAAAATATATTATAGTAGAAAATATTTATGTTTTCCCTTCTCACTTGATTTATACTTATTTTTGGATCGTCTCATTTAACTTGGTCTAATCCATTTTAAGTAAAAATTAAGTTATCAATTTACACAAACAAATCGGTCATAATATTTTATAATGTCGAAAAGAATTAGGTCAAGTGAGGTGAGACGGATGGAGTATATAGTAATAAAAAAAAGCTAAGTATCTAAATATGAGCCTAAAATATTATACGGTTTAAAAGTTAATATTTATAATTGTATTACGAAAAGTATATTATATTAAGAAAATAAATTATTAATCAATTTTCATAAAAATGTTGTGATTCATTTGCCAATTATCACTAGTAAAATATGGAATTTGTTATAAACTAGAGAGAAGCGAGAGAATAGAGAAGAGAATATGTATTGAGCGTATTCAATATGAGGGCCAAAGGCCTCTATTTATACAAGTAGGAAGCTAGGGTTTTAGGGAGATTTCTTGGTCAACACACATAAGATATATCTTATAGATATATTTACAACACTTCCCCTTGATTGACCAATCCCTAAAACAAAAGTTGTTGCCTCATTAAAACCTTGCTAGGAAAACCCAATGGGACAAAACCTAGTCGAAGGAAAAAGAGTACAACTGCTTCCCCTGAACTTGAAATCATAGAAGATCTTTGAGTCGACGTATGCCGATCTCATGTACCAACTTCTAAATGTCGATGTTGGTAATGCCTTGGTGAATAAGTTCGCCAGATTATCACTTGAGCGAATTTGTTGAACGTCGATATCGCCATTCTTTTGAAGGTCGTGTGTGTAGAAGAGCTTGGGAGAAATATGCTTCGTCCGATCGCCTTTGATGTATCCTTCCTTGAGTTGCGCGATGCAAACAATATTGTCTTCATATAAAACAGTTGGTTTGATCTTTGATGAAGCTAACCCGCACATTTCTCAACCATACACATTCTCGACTTGTTTCGTGGATTGCAATGATTTCAGAATGATTTGAGGATGTTGCCGTCAAGGTTTGCTTCACATATTTTCATGATATAGCAGTTCCACCACATGTGAAAACGTATTTAATTTGTGACTTAGCTTCATGCGGATCGGATAAAAATCCTGCATCCGAGTACCCCACTAGAGTATTATCAGATTTTTATTGATAATATAATTCAAGGTCAATGGTACCCTTTAGATAATGTAGAATGTGCTTAACACCATTCCAATGTCTCAAAGTGGGTGCAGCGCTAAATCTTGCTAGAAGATTGACAGAAAAAGCTATATCTGGTCTAGTATTATTAGCCATATAAGTCAACGCTCCAATTGCACTTAGATATGGTACTTCAGGACCAAGTATTGTTTCACCCTCTTCAATTGGTCGAAATGGATATTTCTTAGTATCAATAGATCTAATTAACGACCATTGGTGATGCTAATGAATGTGCATTATCCATGTAAAAACGTTGTAACACTTTTTCTGAATATGTGGATTGATGGATAAACGTTCCTCCACGGATACATTCCATTTGCAAACCAAGACAAAACTTTGTCTTTCCCAAATCTTTCATCTCAAATTCTTTCTTCAAATATTCAGCAGTTTTATTGAGCTCCCCAGGAGTCCCAATTAAATTTAAATCATCAACATAAACTGCTATGATTGCAAATCCACTTTCGGTTTTCTTAATGAAAACACAAGGGCATATATCATTATTCTTGTATCCTTCTTTCAAAAGATACTCGCTCAGTCTATTGTACCACATACGACTATACTGTTTCAACCCATACAACGATTTTTGCAGTTTAATTGAATACATGCTTTTGGGTTTTGACTGCAATCCTTTAGGCATTTGTTAAATCCTTCAGGAATTTTCATATATATGTCATTATATAATGACCCATATAGATAAGCAGTTACTACATCCATAAGGCGCATATCAAGCCTTTGTGACACAGCCAGACTAATCAAAATCTGGAAGTAATAGCGTTCATTACGGGAGAGTATATTTTCTCATAATCAATTCCTGGTTTTTGCGAGAAACCTTGTGCTACGAGTTTTGCTCTATATCTCGTAACTTCATTTTTCTCGGTTCTCTTTTTAATAACGATCCACCTGTATTCAACATGGATTTTAGATTCCGGAGTTAGAGCTGCATATTCAAATACATTCCGATTATCACAGGAATTTAATTCTCTTTCTATAGCTTCTTTTCACTTTGGCCAATCAAGTCTCTGTTTGCATTCTGCAATAGATTTTAGTTGAGGATCCTCATTTAAAACATGAAGAGCTATATGAAAGGCAAATATATCATCAACAATGATATTTTCTCTCTCTAGTATCTGATGTAAATAATTTATTGAGATCTCATGATTTTCAGATACTTGTAATTCTTTAGGAATTACATCGCTTTCATTGGTTGATTAGTCATTTTCGTCATTGTTTGGTTTCCATCTTGCCCCTTTCTTTTTCTAAGCATAGAATCTTTGGAACCAACTGGTCGACCACATTTTTGACGAATTTTAGACTCATTTGTTGCCAAATTTATTTGTCCTTCAAGGATATCAATTTTAGCTGGAGTATTTGCAGCATATATGTGAGATTGTGTCACTTTTCTTGTATCTACAAAAGCATCAGAAATTTGATTTGCAATCTTTTGCAAATGAATGATCTTTTTGATTTCTTATTCACATTGATTTGTTCTAGAATCAAAATGTGATAAGTTTTTCTCATTCCAAGAGAGTTCCTTATGCTTTTCTGGATGTAG
This sequence comes from Salvia miltiorrhiza, assembly GCF_028751815.1. Taxonomy (NCBI): domain Eukaryota; kingdom Viridiplantae; phylum Streptophyta; class Magnoliopsida; order Lamiales; family Lamiaceae; genus Salvia; species Salvia miltiorrhiza. The sequence goes on from NC_080393.1 coordinate 55,063,543, forward strand.
ATTTGTTACTCATAATGTTGGAAATGTCATTTCGTCAAAATGACAATCTGCGAATCTTGCAGTAAATAAATCACCTGTTAAAGGTTCTATATACCTTATAACCGAAGGTGAATCAAATCCAACATATATCCCAAGTCTTTGTTGGGAACCCATTTTTGTTCGTTGTGGGGTGCAATTGGGACTTGAACCGTGCAACCAAAAGTTCGTAATTGAGAAACATCAAGTTCTCGGCCAAAAATAATTTGCATTGGGGAATATTCATGATTGGCTTATGTCCTTAGTCGAACTAATATTGCAGCATGTAATATGGCATGACCCAAAACAATAGTTGGGAGTTTTGATTTCATAAGTAATGGTCTAGCAATAATTTGAAGACGTTTAATCAATGATTCTGCTAAACCATTTTGAGTATGGACACAAGCTACTGGATGTTCAATCTCAATTTCAATAGCCATACAAATAGTTTTCAAAATGCTTGAGACGTAAACTCACTAGTGATTTGAGCAAGTAGTCTAGCAAATGTTGCATTTCTAGTAGAAAGCAAGCATACATGTGACCATCTAGAAAAAGTATCAATCAATACCATAAAGTATCGAAAAGGTCCACAAGGTGGATGTATAAGTCCACAAATGTCTCCTTGAATTCTTTCTTAGAAAGATGGAGATTCAGTATTATCCTTCGTATATGAAGGTCTAATGACTAACTTGCCTTGCGCACAAGCATCACATGGGAATTCATTTGTAGAAAGAACCTTTTGATTCTTATGTTGTGCCCATATGAATTATTGATTATTCAGCGCATCATAGTTGCTCCATGATGTCCAAACCTATCATGCCAAAGCTTAAAGCTTTTGTGTCATTGAACTTCACGTTCATGACATGGTTTGTCTCAATTGCTTTTATGAATGTATAATACATTCCAGAAGGTAGTGATGCTAATTTTTCTTTTGTCAGCTTATAGCCTGAAACAAAAGAATTTATGCAAAGATATTCATTTCTACCTTCCACATAATTGTCTCGATGTGGTATCCATTATTACGGATATCTTTGAAACTTAGTAAGTTCATTTTAAACTTACTAGAGTACAGGGCATTTTTAATATCTAATTTAGTATCATTTGGCAAAATGATACAAGCTCTTCCGGAGCCTTCAATGATGTTTGATGCACCTGATATTGTGTTAACATTACTCTCATCTAATGTCAACTTAGGGAAATACTACTTCTTCTTTTAAAGAATAATATGTGTAGTTATTTCACCAAGACAAATATCACAAGATTTCATATGATGTTAGTGTTTAGATGTTCATGCCTTGTTAAAAACCTCTCCGCAAAAACCTTATAGGAAAAATTCGGTAGAGGAAAAGAATACAAGACATATATATTTACTCATATATTACACTAGTTGCCTCGTTAAAAACCTTAACTAAGAAAACCTCGTAGGAAAAAACTTAGTAAGGGAAAAAGAGTACAACCATTCGCCCTTTAGGGCCATTTGACCTTCAAGGTCTAATTTTCAAGAGCATGTAATATGAATTGCTCTTGAAGAATATATAATATTCTTCATGGAATATTGATTGTGCTACATTGGGAGCAACAATATGAATCAAATAGATAAAGATTCAAGGATATGTTATCCAGATATTTAATTTATTTGCTCTTAAAGCATGTAATATTCTTCAGGAATATTACTTGTGCTACTTTAATAGCATCAATTTAAGATCTTGAATGTAATATTATGTAGGAATACTATTTGTGCTCAAGGTCTAATTTTCGAGAGCATGTAATATGAATTGTTCTTCAAAAGCATATAATATTCTTTATGAATATTGCTTGTGCTACTTTAATAGCATCAATTTAAGATTTTGAATGTAATATTCTTCAGGAATACTACTTGTGCTACTTTAATAGCATCAATTAATTTTCAAGATTATTTCAAAAAAATAGACTATATATAACATATCAAATCTCGAAATAAGAGCACAAAAATCACAGAATTTAACATGAAAGTTGATAACAATAAATTTCACAATAAACAAATTGATTTAATTTATTTTAATGAATATCAATTCGTCATATTAGAAGGAATATCAAATTTTCATGTACTAAACCTTATCAATTCTTGACAAAAAAAAAACATATATAATATATGAATCATGATGATAGAAATATGAATTGTAACAGAAGACCGTAATCCATATATATGAAAATTGAAAACAATTAAAAGCAATTCGATGGCAATCGATTTTTTTTTTTTTTTGGATTAAATATTGAAGCAATTGACTATCAAAGTAATTGATTCAAGGGATAAAAGCAATTAATGGCATAACATATTGAAGCATGGATTTAATTTAGAACAAATAGTAAACAAACATATAGATTGATTCTATATTTCATGACAGATCTAAATTATCTAATGAATATACATGCGCTTAAAGAAATAGAGCCAACTATCATATAGATGAATGAGTTTTAACTTAATCTTATACAAAAAATTACAATCATTTGAATTGCAAATATTGAAAGCAAGTTAAGTGATCGAACAAATATATAAGTCAAATGAATCTATATGTTAGAATCAATCTCATAAAAAGAACGAATATAATATATCAGTGCATATTGCAACACAATTAAAGACAAGATCGAAAACATATTAAATTAGAGAAAAGGGTAAAATTGCGTCAACTGAAGTTGAGATTAATAATTATAACTCAGATTGTAGGTACTCCCCGGTAATACATTCAAATAAAAACTAACCTTAAAAATCATTCATAATATGACAATATCGTGAAATCAAATAGAGATAAAGTTATTTAATTAACTACACTCTTATATGATTCACATAAAATCGACACATATTGATGGCACAAAAATTAAAGTAAAACTACCTTTCTATGATCGAAGGGAGACGAGAGAAGTAGAACTATCGTGCTGATAACGTGTTATAAACTAGAGAGAAGCGAGAGAATAGAGAAGAGAATATGTATTGAGCGTATTCAATATGAGGGCCAAAGGCCTCTATTTATACAAGTAGGAAGCTAGGGTTTTAGGGAGATTTCTTGGTCAACACACATAAGATATATCTTATAGATATATTTACAACAGAATTGATTTTTTGGAGGGATGGGGCGATAGCGACAGGGAGTGAGAGTAATTAATTTCACACCAACTAGTTTTATTTTGCCCATTTTCATATGTCCCAGTTTTATTTGAAGAAACGTTACGAATTTTGTTATGGGATTTTTTGAGTGGTGCGTTTCTTGTGCGTAAATTAGAGCAAGAATCCCGAAATTGCCCCCTACATTGGTATTTTGGGTGAAAGGTTAGGGTGACTGCTTTAGATTTGCTCAGATTTTCCAAATCTTTGGGGCCCCACTCCCACAAGCTAGCATTGTTTATGTAATTACACATTTGCATAGAAGTTTCCCTTTGAGGATCAATGCCAAAATGTTCGAGTTCAAATATCCGACGTGTGTGATGTGTGATATATTGAATTTTGAATTTGAGATATGATAAAAGGAAGAGAATATTTTTTTACTAATTCAAAGCATAATACATGCATTTCAAAATCCTAAGGACCGAATAATGAAGCAGGGAAATGCAACTTTTTGGGAGTACAAGTACTCATTATGAAATATTTTAATACATAATATACATAATACTATTAAAAAAAAAAGATTTTGGGGTACAATTGTACCCCCACCGCCTTACTCTCCGTCCGCCCCTGTTGTGTATACACTCCCTATGTGTACGAAACAACTTCTTAAACATAGGGGATACAGATTAATTGTATATTTGGTAAGTGAAAAATAGATTCTATAATTAAAAAATAGTTATAATTAATGGGATTATTTTCAAAAGTGATGGGTCCATTAGTGAAAATGTGTATACATATATGAGAATTGTAACGGTGATAGATTGATTGTTAGTGAAATTATTTCTAAAGATGAATTAGGAATATGTTTTGTGAACAGTGAGAGTATTATGGAGGTATTTTACTAAGCTTATAAGTTCTTGGAGCTTATAAGATGTTCAACAGATTATAAGATGTAGTTTCATAAGCTTATGTTTTATGATTTTAGGTGTAATTAGATAATGTTAAATCCACATCAGTGTTATGTGTAAAAATAAATTTACATCAGTGCCGCACCAATTTTATGGTAAATATGAGATTTTTTTATTTTAAAAAAATAATTTTTTCAAAGTTTGTGGGCAAAACGTATTTTGACCAAAATTTGTGATGTTATGTGTATTTAATCCTTAAAATAACAATACCATAAAAAGAAATCCTTAAAATAACAATGATCACATAAATAATAATTGTAATTTCGATCGATTTGCACATTTTGAATATGATCAATAACTCTAAGTTTTAGTATAGTTAGTCACTAATGGAGTGGCGAAAATTGTTTAGTGTTTTAATTTTAGACCTATCTTAAGATGAATCTTGTTGTCGTAAGTATTTGGTATGAGAATCACCCTAAACATAAAAAAAAAATAGTGAGTTGGGTTAGTATTGTTTTATTTTTGGTTTAGTGAAATTGGGCCCATTAAATGACTTTTTCTTTTTCTTTTTTTTGAGAAAGGGATAAATGACAAAAAGTAAGTGTTGGATTTCTAATAAAGATATATTTCTCCATTCCCACTTCAATTAATTAGTTCTTTTTAGCACGATTATTTTAAAAAATAAAATTTATAATGTAAAAATGTGTGAGCTCATATTTATTATAGTGAAAATTAATTATTCAAAAAAAAAATAGACCAAGTTAAATGGAACAATTCAAAAAGAATATAGATCAAGTTAAGTAGAACGGTGAGAATATGTCATAAAATAAAAACACAAAATTTATTGTGGATGAATTAAAATGACAAATAAACCACATTTTTTGGATTGAGAAGTGAAGGAGTTGGGACTCGTATCATTGATACTTAGAATGCGTTTACTTTAGTTGTAAAATTTTCCCTGGAAAATGATGGATAAGAAAAGATGGAAAAATATTATCATTTCCTCATTTTATCACATGTTTACTAGAGATGAAAAGATGAAAATGTTGAAAATATTTTCACACTCCTACCTTAGGATAATACTCCATTATCCAACATTGAATGAAAAATGAGTGAAAAGCTGTTGTCCGAGAAAATATTTCATCATGTTCGAAGAAATTTTTTCACCATACTCCCTCCGTCCCACTCCAAATGTCCCATTTTCTATTTTGGGTTGTCCCACTCCAAATGTCTCATTTCCTTTTTTGACAATACACTCTCTCTCTCTATTTAATATTTAAATAATTTCCACCAACCCACTTTATCTACTTTATTCACATTTCTTAATTTTCGTGCCGAAAAGAAAGGAGACATTTAGAGCGGGACGGGGGAGTAATAAACATGTGAAAATATATTGTTTTCTCGTTTTTCATCAAAGTAAATGCAGCCTTATAAAACTAGATCGATGCATAAGAACAAGAGGCACCAGTGGTCTAGTGGTAGAATAGTACCCTGCCACGGTACAGACCCGGGTTCGATTCCCGGCTGGTGCAATGCGGTTGCTGTGATGATTTACTCTCTGTGGTATTTGGGTTTACCCACTGTTTCTCAAAAATTGAGATGATTTCCGAGTGTATCTGAGCCCCTCACTTGTCTTATTCTTTTATTTTTACTGTTTCTCACATATTGATGAGATGATTATTCTTTATTTTTTATTTTCAGAGTGTATCTGAGCCACTTTTCTTTTTCTTTTATTTTTCATTTTCCAAGTGGGTAAACTAAATATCTGCATTTACTTTAAAAAATAAGAATTTATTAAAAGTTTTATAATTTATATGCAATTAACTCTTTATTACATGCTCCATTTTTTTACTTCTACAAGAAAACATAAAACTTAATTGGGATATCTTTGTTTTTTTTTTTGTTGGGATTTCTTTGTTTTCTTATTTTTCATTTTCCAAGATGAAAATTTCTAAATATCTTAGGGTGGATTTACTTAAAAAAAAAAAGAATTTACTAAAAGTTCAATAATTTATACGTAATTAACTCTTTATTATATGCTCCATTTATTTACTTCTACAAGAAAACATAAAACTTAATTGGGATATCTTTGTTGCCTTTTGGTCTTTGGTTCTTCTTATGTGTGTTTGTGTATGACGATGAAGCGAATGTTGTTGATAAGGTTGGGAGTTCGCCACTCAAAAAGGTAGAGTGTGAGCATATTTTTTCTTTTCTCGAGTAATAATAATTTAAAAAATATATATATTGTGTTTGTGTATTGTTTAGATAGAGATAAATAACATCAACTAATATACTACATATTTTGACGAATGAATTATTTGAGCGTGTATTTATACTCTATATTACAAAAAATTAAGATTTCAATTTGAAATGGATTTCAAAATTGAGTGACAATTTTGTAGTTATACTAAAATCGAAGGTTTATTTGTAAACTATATTTTTCCCTTTTTATTTTCTTTATCTACTTATTTTTGTTTTATTTCTTACTAATTATAAAATATTTAATATTCATATCAAATTAAAGATCATGACAAGTTCTTTGCCGCATAATTTTTTAGTCCTTAAGTTCTTAATTTCATATTGTAATCTTATACGTTTCATATAAGTGTGAATGTGCAAGAAACATTCTTAGATATTGATAGCTTCTGTTTCGTTCTTGCATAATCTGTTGTTTTACTTTGCCAAGGGATAGTGAAGGATTAGGTGGTGACACTACAAGAAATACAGTCGAACACCGACGACGAAAAGACGTCAGTAAGATATATAGGTTGACATCTAGGTTGTAAGTCACATACTTGCTTCCAACTGTCCATCACGAGTGTAGTTTTGGGAAGGTATATGGGTGTAGTAAGATGGAGTGTTTTTGTGTAAGTCCGTCTGTATCCAGACGTAGGTGTGTTATTACCAAATTGGGTAACCAATTTATGAGTACTGTTATTTATTGTTTTAGTACTTTAGTTGGAATTAGTACCACTGATCGTACTACTAATATCTATCGCTTATTGTGAGTATTTATGTATATGGATAGATGAAAATTTCACTTAGAATGTGGAGTTGTGAGATAAAGTGATATACATTAAAGATAAGTCAATGCTTATCACACGCATTGATTAAGTAACAATAGTTAATTAATTCGATATATAAATTATTACATTGATATATGTAATAATTATGTGCACAAGTGATGAGTTGTGAACCCCACACATGCTGCCGCCTGCCCGATCCCAGATCCATGGATTTGCACTTGCATCATCACACTTGCAAAATCTACGTACATGCAAGCTCTATGCATATTCTCACATTCATATAGTTGACGCTATGTTATTTACATATTCTCTCATTCATATAATCTAAACTCTATTATCGTCGTGTTCAATTTGACGAAGCTCATCGGTCTGCGATGCCTTTGTCTAGGAGACGAAGCGCGAGCACGTCTTGCAAACATAGGTCTTTCTAGACTCGACTTTCTGCATTTTGTATACACTTTTGTCTATTTATAATCTTTTGGATTTAATTTTTTTTTATAACTGCATAAATAAACTTACACTCGCTCATTCTCATAAAGTAGAAAAAGATGTAATTAATCTTCGATACATTCTCGACATCCATTTAACGCGTACCAATCATGTAAGTTTGTTTACAACAATATTAACATTAATATAATAATGTGTAGTATAATTAGTTATTATAAATCATGGGTGAAAACGAAGCGCGCCCTTTATTTCTTGAAACAATTTATTTATTCCAAAATATTCAAAAGAGGGGCAAAAAAAAAAAGGAAATGCGGTCCAGCTGGCTGTAGAAAGGGCGGACTCCAAACCGAAGTTCAAATACGGCTAATAAAAATCTAGGCGGAGCCATGCATGACCCAGTCAACCGGTCACAAAAGCTGAGGCACAACACCGGCAATGAGGCTGCGGGCCCACTGCAATTTGGCAGTAGCAGGTCACTCCCCAATTATCCGTTCCTAAATGGCAGTTAGTCTGCATTTAATTCATGCTTCTCCCTCTCTCTCTCTCTCTCTCTCACTTCACTCTCCCACTCTCTCTCTACAATCCAATAAAACTCCCCCCTCTGAAACTTCCATTCCGTGGCACATATCTCTCAGATCCCTGCCATTTTTCATATTCAATTGGATCACCTCCTGTCGATCACTTTCTCTCTCTAGGATCCTGCTCCTCCCGTCGCTGTCCGTACAGCATTTCTCTGGAGAGGTATGCTGGTTCTCACTCCAGTGTGGGTGCTGGCGCCGCACGCCATTGTTGCTGAGATCCTGCTAATTTTTAATTGTTGATATTGCTTCGTGGATTGCTGCTCTGAAATTTAGCTTTTCTGCTGTTGCTTCCGCGCAAGTTCAAATTTCTGTTAATGACTTTATAGACCCTATTTCAGTGAATTTTGTTTTTACTTTTGAGTAAGTTACTTTAGATATAATGCGGATATGCTTTGAGAAATTATTATGACATTTATCCGAACAAGCTCCAGTCTAATTGCATGTATGTATGTATGTAAGCATTTGTGTGTGTGTGTGTGTGTGTGTGAGAGAGAGAGAGAGAGAGAGAGAGAGAGAGAGAGAGAGAGAGAGAGAGACTTTTTTGAATTTAATAATGCTGAGGCCGCTAATTTGATGCTCTGTTTAATTGGTTCATTTATTTTAATCAAATTTAGCCCGTGGCATTACATTTGTAACTACCGTCAATATGCGCTCAACTTAAAGTAATCTGCCATGGGTCTTTGTCTTACTCGTGGAATATGCAACTTCAATTTTTTTAAGAATTCTCTGATTTTCTACAACCTTTATGTCACTGCCTGGCAATATTTTCTCTTGAGCATCTGATTCTGAGTTGGGACTTTTTTACAATGCAGTTAAGGTTTTTCCATAGCTACTGAAAGGGATAGATATTACCATGAAGATTGGAATCCAACTTTGAAAATATCCGTTGGGAAAGTTTTGCCAGTAGCACACTGTCTATGTTTGGACATACTTTGGGCTGTATGATTTGAGTGTGTATAGTGGTGAAGGTGGCTCACATGTACGTAGAGGCGTGGACTTTAGTGACCTTTAAGGTATCATTGGTGGTGTTGCTTCGTTGCTGCTGATTATTTGGTTAGAGGGAGATGCTGGAAACGGAGTCTTGTCCTTCACGGGTTTTATCACCATTCCGCGAGGAGAGTGGGGACGAGGAGCTCTCTGTTCTTCCGAGGCATACGAAGGTTATTGTGACTGGGAATAATAGAACAAAGAGTGTTCTGGTGGGGCTGCAAGGCGTTGTCAAGAAGGCAGTTGGCCTTGGTGGATGGCATTGGCTGGTATACTTTCACCATTTTGCAAATTATACGATCTTAATTCTTAATGTAGTATATTGTCTTCCTTTAACATAATTTGAAATTGGTAGGTTGGATCAGAGTCTTTTTCTCATTTCTTTTCTACTTATTTCTTTTTGTTGAGCAGTTTTGGGGTTTTCTTATATCAACACTCCTTTAAAATCTAATATGGCAGGTCATAATATAGAATGAGAACTGCACTAATTAGTGGTCAATTTTGTTTCTGTGCGCATTGTTGTGATTTTGGGGGGTCATTGCATCAATTGTATTTTAGGTAGATGCTTCATTTAGATTCCCATTGGCTCATAAATTTAATATGATTCTATATTTCATTTTCAACTTAGTTGAAATGTCATAGATAGTAGATAGTTACAGACATTTTCCTTGTATAGTTGAAATATATTTGATGAATGTCCTCAAGTTAAACTTAATTCTATATTTATTTGAATAGATGATTTTCACTATTATCTTCCTTTGTCGTGTCTGTGTAAATACCTAATATCATCTGTAATTATGTGAATTCTAGGAACAGAATACTTAAAACAGTTTTTCCATTGTTTTTTGTTTTTTTTCCCCGATTGAAGCAGTTTTTCATACTTAGTTACAACAGAATACATCAAACAGTTTTTGCTGCATACGTTTCTTCTTCTAATTCCCATTGAGTTCTTCATTTCCCCGACTTCAGTGTTTGGCTTACTTCGTTTTTGTGAAAAATTGAACCAGGTTTTGAAGAATGGGGTTGAGGTCAAGCTCCAAAGGAATGCTTTGAGTGTGTTGGAACCTCCAACTGGAAATGAAGAAGACGATGATTATGATTTTGATGATTCTAGCAGTGGTTCTGACATAGGTGGGAAAGACCATCATCCCTTCAGTAAGCTAGAATTTACATCTGGTTTACAGTTAACTGTTCTGTTTTTCCTGATAGCCTTTCTTAAAAACTCTGTAATTCTCTCCCAGCTTCTGGCTTTCAATTCAGCAAGATAAACAAACCACGAGCTCGGTATAGTAGACCGTGGTCGCCATCTCCATCCATGAAATCAGTCAATCGGAGTAGTTGCAGAGAAGTTCAGTTCAAATGTCATACAACCCAACTGGTAAAGAAAAATTGCCACTCGGATACTATACTGTTCTATAATGAGTCATATTTTATATGTCTGATAATGTACTTGCTTTTCGGTTTTCTTAGAGAGTTAATTTGTCGAAGCTCGGAACTGGATCGCTGTGGAGATACTGGCGGAGCTTCCATCTCGTGAGTATCTTAATTCATCTATCAAATTGATGCATATTTGTGATCTTGCTTAGGTTTTCTCCGGTCGTAATCTGCAGGCACATGTTAGTCCTAACCCTACTAAGGAGCAGCTGGTCAATGCTATCCAGCAGCATTTTTCTTCACAGGTATGTATCCATTCACACACACAAACAAACAAGAGTATCATCTTATTCAGAGAGTTTGAGATTCTTGAAAAAAAATTAAGAAATGTAACATGTTGCCTTTGTGAATACAACACAGCAGCATGTGGATGAGGTACAAGTGATTGTGGATTTCATCCGCGCGGCCAAGAGACTACAACCGGTTGTTGGCATAAATTGAGTGAGATATATATATATATATATATATATATGCCTCATTTACCTGTAATATATCTATCTATATATGTATGTATGTAGCGACTACTCTAGTTTTCACCTTTAATTAACTGCTAATCTCAGAGATCAGGTTTGTATGTGAGTTTTAACATATTCCTAGTCTCACAACCCTAACCTTGTATCTTCACTAGTGGGCCAATTAATATTATCCTCCACAATTTTCTCAAATTGGTTTTCATAGATATGCTACACCCACATATTGGTCTACAAATGCTAGACTTTGGCCTTGGTTACTTTAAATTATAAAATGCTATATGCCTCAAGTCAAGAGATTAATTTTCCTTGTTGTCTCATTATTGTATGACAGGCATAAGATAGTATATAGTAGATTGTGAGTTATTCGTGTGAGACAGGCTGTCATTTGGTGCTTGATTTTTTGGTGGGAGTGGGACCCGGTTGATAAATGCCAACCAACTAGAAATAGATATGCTGTTTTGGCGTATTTGTTTCAATAAAATTATGGAGTTCGTAGTTTCATTCGTAATTTAGAGGGTCCTTTTCTTTTTGGACGTAAAGTTTATGGCAAAATCCCAAATGGGACCCAATAACGATTTTGTGGTACGACGTTTATGTTGATTACTTTACTTTGGCCGGATTTGAAAATCTTGATTGGCCCCATTCTTTGTAAATCAAAGAAAATAGAGCTATTTGGATGCGAATATTGGAATCTAAACACATAAAATTTTAGTCAATTCTTGAATTGTAAGTGAGCTTTAATTTTGTATGATAATATATAAATTTTTAAGTTAATTGTGATTTTATCATGAAATTACAATTTTCAAATTTGAGTTTATTTCAAAGTCGATCAATTTTAAAAAGTAGGTTAAAACTTGTGATTTTGAAAAAGTTTGAAGAAATAAATTGCGTACTATATATAAATTCAAGATAAAATGAAGAAAAAAAATTGAAAATTTATGCACCACTGTTTTTCGAAATTTACCAAAAGTTGTACTAGATTTTAGTTTTGTGATAAAATAACAAATCAAAGTTAAGGCTAATATGCAATTCAATAACAAACAAAAAAATTGTGTATTTATAGTCCAATGTCCCTTTTGTACAAATAAAAGTCTTTTATTCGGAAGGTTTTTGTTATTTTTATTAACAAATTATAAGATCTAGTTTGTTTATTTAAAATCCTTAGTTAAGATGATGCACATTCCATGACCATGGAAAAATCATTAAAAATGAATTTTGTAGATATTCTCTCTTTCTCTCTCTCCCTTATTATCTCTCTCAGTGTTTTTTTTTTAGGAATGTTTCTCTCGGTGATCAATTAAGCTTAAATCCAGATTAGTAATTTTTATTTTCTAACAAACTTTTTCCCCTCTATCTGCTGTGCAGTGGCGGTGGTGTATAATTATTTGGTTGTAATTATATCATAAAGAGTGTTTAATAATCATAGAAAAGAATTAGTGACGGCGATTTTACATGACTTGCAATAACGATTTTTATCAGCAAACAGCAAACAGCAAAAGCAAAAGCAAAAGGATCCAGAGTGGTAGACAGTGCTATATCAAATACTAGTATATGAAGAAACAAACAAACACGTCATTTTTTAGCTAGTATGCACTTTACAGAAAGTTCTCATTGAAAGATGACTGGTGCTTAAAATTCTAATCATCATTCTTTAACTTATTACATACACAGCTTTTTATATAAAATGAGTTAAATATGAGTTGCGTAAATATATGAAAGTATTCCTTTTTATATAATAAAGAAAAAAAATAGTTATTTTCAATAAAAAAATTATGTAATTACTTTTTCTTTTATCAAAATTTTCACTTTTTCTTTCTCCTTCCTCCGATGGCACAATACTCTTTGTCACCAACAAGGAAACATCCTTCGTCGTCGTCACCCGAGAGGAAACATCACCGGTGGAGATCATCCTATCAATCAGATCAGTCGTGTTGCTAACAACTCGGTCAAGGTAGATTACGAAATGTTGAGTCAACATTTCTCTCCCCCACGATTTGCGAAGAAGACGATTATTTTTTTCATAAGCAGTGGCGAGTTTTGAGGGTATGTGATGTTTGTATTGTTAATGTTCTTATATTCATAATTAGTTTTAAATTTACGATTAATTCACAGCTCGTATAATCCATATATTATAGCAAAATAAATCTTATCCTACGTGGCATCGTATAATCACTCCATTCTAATTTTCCTCAATTCTCATTCATTCTTATTTATTTATATATTTCTAATCAATTTTTACATTATAGCAAAATAAATCTTATCCTACGTGACATCGTATAATCATTTCATTTTCCTCAATTCTCATTCATTTTTATTTATTTATACATTTCTAATCAATTTTTACATTTAAAAACTATTAAATAATCATATAAATTTCTAGATAAATTCTATACTAATAAATAATCGTATAAAACTATTAGATAAAGTCTGTACTATTAAATAATTGTATAAAACTATTAGATAAATCCAACATATCCATTTGATTATCGGAACCCAGCAAAATTAAAACACATTAGCACTTCGAGGGTCCATTCGTCTGTTTTCAAATGCCTGAAATCCCTCCCAACCTCATACCAACTTTTCTTATATATATAAACTCAATGACCAACAAGAACTTATCATGCTTCACAATCCACCTTTTTTTCACCCGAAAAATTTAACTTAATAAAATGATGGCATCCAGAATAGGAATCCTTATACCCACTTAATTGAGATTGTTCCAAGTGTGACTAAAACTTAAATAAAGTATACCAATAAATTAATCCACAAAAAACAATCAATTCAAATGTCAATTCATTTTTTAGAAAAGATATTCTTCAACTAAATGTTATAAATAAATAAAATACATGCCTACGCCCAATCTATCTACATATATATAATAGCAAAATAAATCATATCCTACGTGACTCCGTATAATCACTTTATTTTAATTTTCTTCAATTTTCATTCATTCTTATTTTTTTCTAAATTTTTAATCAATTTTCATATCTAAAAAAGATTTATATTTGTATTTTATTTTATTATATAATATTAGTTTAAGTTTATCACATCATACTCACAAATTAATATGTATATATATAATACGTTTATATATAGATGTATTTACTTAAATAATTAACTATATATATATATATATATATATATATATATGATTGAATATGATTTCAAATTTGACGATGTTTAAAGTTTGAGACGATATTATTCTCAATTTCTCATAACTTAATTATAGTTTCACAAATTCTAGATAAAATGATACTCACAAGTAAGTTATAATCTTCAAGCTCCATACAAGATGATACTCAAAATTCAGATGTGGTATTTCAAACTCCAAAGAATATGATTTTCAAAATTTTGACGTTCAAATATATGTCATATGTGGTCTTTAGAGCTTCATATGATTATTGGGTCTTATTAGGTCCATATGAGATGATACTCAAATGACATATGTTTAGTTAAATTATTTCTTATCCGTCAAATTTAAAGAATTTGAACAAACTTAATACTCCCTCCATCCCCCAAACACCTTCTTAAGAGAGCATGACACCGGTTTTAATAAAAATTAGTTATGTATTTGATAAGTTGAGAATGAGTCCCACAAAAAGTGCAATTATAAGAGTGATAGTTAGTGAAAGTGGAGAATGAGTCCCACAAAAAGTGAAATTGTAAGAATAATAACTAGTGAAATTGTTTCCAAAAATAGGATAGGAAGATGTTTTGGGGACGAACCAAAAAAAAGGAAACTGTTTGAGGGACGGAGAGAGTAAATATTATCGATATACGATTAACAATAAATGTGACACGTACATCAATCGTACATCATATCTTCATCAAATGAATATTTATACAAAAATATATTTCTATTATCGCAACCTACATTTAATTGGCGAAAGTGATTAAGATTAATATTATTTCAAATATTATATTACTAATTTAATTTGATCATATCAAATTAATTAAAGAAATAATTTATATAAAATTATTTCATATGCTATAGTAATAAAAATAACATAAAATAATTATAAATAATGCCATAAAATAATAACTGCTTAAATCACGATTCACAACCTATCTATGCTTGATTGTGATTTGTGAATATTGATAAGATAATGGTAATTCATAATTAGACTATGAGTAAATTGTGAATTAGTTTTATTTTATTGGCGCCATTTTATCACTATTCACAACTAGGTTATAGAGATTGTGAAATATAGCCAAAAGCTTCTCATTCACAATTAAGAAAACTCTAAATTTTAAATTATTGCCAAAAATCACTAATTCATAATTGAGAGTATTCAAATGTGCGAATTATAGCCAAAAATCACTAATTCACAACTATTTAGATGAGTGATATAGGAGAATACGAAATTTCACTCATATTTGCGTTCTTTTTCCGTATAAATTTTAATAAACGGATTAGACGTTTTCTCCTGTATCAAAATATGTCTAGAGGTCTTCACACTTTGATCTTTTGTGTCTATAGATCTTTTATATTTTTTTGTTTTATTAAATTCCTCTAATTCTATAATTCATATAATTGGACATTTTTATCACGGTTTTATCATAAACTGTAATTCTTCGCACCAGAAGGTTCATAATTATATTTCGGTTTTCAAGGAAGTAAGAACTAAAAACAGTCAAAAAAGGTCTTGGGTTCGAGTCCCTGTGGCACGGCCTTGAAATTTCTTTATTTAATACTGTTAATTTATCAAAAAGAAAAAGAAAAAGAAGGAAGCAAATTTACTACTTGATTAAAGGGTCGAATAATGATAGCTGCAAATCATCCAACTCTTATTCAATTTTGGTGCTAGAAGAGTGAGCGGAGTAGAAGAGATAATATTGTGCTCGCTGCAATTTTTTGATTATTTTTGTGATCGTTAAATTTAATTGTTAAAGTGGTTTTTTCCTATAGTGTGTTCATCGTCGCCTGCTTCGAAACTGCCACATCTCCGGCAGCCGTTGCCCGACGGGCCTCGGCCGAGACGTGGCGGGGCTGTGGGGGAGGCAGCCGAGGAGGTTGGAGATGGTCGAGATGTAGAAGAGGTCGTATGCATGCGTGGGTGAAGAAATGCATGCTACTGCTAAGCTGCAGCTTAGTCCTTATTTTGTTGGGCTGGGCTCATGGGCTACAAGGTGGGCCTACTTCAAATGTAAAACTGCACCTTGAATTTTGGTAACAATTTGTTTCTTTGTACATTAAACTGAATTAAAAATAAGACTTAGAGGTTGTCCGATTAGGTTTATTTTAATTTTTAAGAGGTGGTCTTGGGTACATTCGGGTTGAACCCGTACTCAGATCCTAATTCAAATTTGCATCATGACTCAAATCGTGTAAATGACATTGCGTATACATGACATTATAACATTGTAAATGATATTATTCGGAAATATAAATGACACTTCTTGTAATTGACACTATAAAATTGTAAATGATACAATAATATTTTAAATAATACTATATGATTGAAAATGACACTATAACATTTTAAAATGTTACAGTGTCATTTATATAATTGAATAGTGTCATTTGTAGAACTGAATAATGTCATTTACACGATTTGGGTCAGGATGCAGGTTTGGATTAGCATGCGGATCAGGATTTGGGTACGGGTCAATCCGAGTATACGGTACACCTAAATGTACAAGAGATTTTGTGTTATTTGAGTTTATAAATTTTAGGTACTTATAGGATGTTTTAAGAATTTATAAGATGTAATATTTTAAGAATTTATAAGTTATCAAAGGATTTGAATAATAAGCTTATAAGTTAGAAAATAAATTGCGAGGTCCAGAGAGGAAATTGTAGAGAGATAAAGTTATAATAGTATATAACAAACATAATAACACATAATTGAGTTCTTGTTGCTTATAAGATAATGAAGAAAATAAGTTGGGGTATATGAACTTATTTTTTGAGAGCTTATTTTTACAGTTTATAAGTTGTCTACGAACTTATTTTGACAAATAGTTTAAAGGAGATTATAAGCTTCTACACAACTTATAAGTTGTTTTAAGGGAACTTAGAAGCTCAACCAAACACACTCTTAAGCATATTTTATGTCCCCGACTTTTAACGCTTTCAAGAAAATGTCCCAAACTTTTACTTTCTATTTAAAAGATCATAATTTTTAATATTTTTCATAAAATATCTCGTTATACAAAATTCGGCAATAAAATAATGAATTGTCTTATCGAATTTTTAGTGGAATTTTTTTCTTTCGTCCCACTTAGTAAAACGACGTCGTTCCACCAAATAATCCACCTTGTGACTCATCATTTATTTTGGTGAATTTTGTACATGAATATGAAAAACAGTGAAAATCGGATCTGAATAGTGAGATTTTCTAAACTATTGCTGAAATTTGATTTATATAATTATTAAGTATACTATTTCCTCCGAAAATTTCGTAGACGACATGCACCGCATGACTTCTTGGAACATAACTAAAACATTTATTTCGAATTTAGTTTTGGGTTGACGAAGTACATATAGTAGGGTAAATGCATATTTATTGGAGTGATTTTTATTTAATGGATATTTATTGGAGTGATTTTTATTTAATGTGTGAATGTGAGAATCATTTTTACTTTTTGTTTGAAATTATCTATGATGAATATATTTTTTGATAAATGTATGTAGCATTTGGATTTGAATTTCATGAAGGATATAAATTTTAGTTTTTAATACAATTAATTTCAGGACGGATGCAATGATCTTGTACTTAAGTATGTTTTATTTTAAACTTATATTTATTTATGTTAAAAGAAGGTCATCATGTTATAGTCAATTTAAGAACTAAGAGCACTGTCAGCAGAAATCCCAAAATTATGCTCATATATTCCTCCCTAAAGCTTCCCTATTTAATTTTAGGATCTCGATCTTATAAATGCATACACCAGATCTCTTATTTTCTACATAAAAATAATAATTATGTGTGGGCCCTACTAATTATAAGCTTAAAATAAATTTAGGGTGCGTGTAAATTTAAGATTGAATTTAGGTAGGTGTAAAATTTTTTGTGGGTCCCATCCAATTTAGGGGATCTGCTGGATGCATTTTTTTAAATCTCATTTTCAATTGTTTTAGCCTAAATTTAGAGTTAGTGATGTATTTAGGTGATCTGCTGAGAGTGCTCTAAGGGTGTGTTTGCTTTTTATCCCTTTAAATGGAGGGATAATATAAGGAGGTATAAATTAATCCTTTTAAGTGGGAACCGCATATTTTATATCTTGTTTGGTTTGAATGATAATACATTTACCCCTCCCTTTAGATGTGGTATAAAATTATACCACACTTTCTTAGATATAAAATTATCTCTTTCCCAAGAGATAAGGGGCTGCCCGAAAAATTATACCACCTGCTCGAATTTTTTTATATATCAAAATAAACGAAGTATAAGGTGATAAATGTAACTTATCTCTTCCTTATACCTCAAAGTGAACGCAGCTCTACCTATATTAATATACAGGAAAGGGACCTAACTTTATCAAATAAAAAATTAGAAACTCAATTAAAAAAAGAAAAGTACAAATATGGAGTATTGATAAATGAAAATGGAATAAATTAATTAAAAAATTAGCGCAGCAACTCAAATGTATATTTATCCGTTACTATTATAAGTCAAATGCGACAAAACGGTTTCACCTAGAAATCGATACGTGGCAAAGAAAAAAAAAATACATTCATTTTAGAGTTTTCTTTTAAAAAATAGTTGACGTGTAATACGCAGTTTCTCTTTTATTACATATATTGGTTTTTCATATAATAATTCATTTGTTTGTGCTCGATATGTTATAATATTTCTCATATTACTTAAGCTAAAATTCTAATATTATTATTCGAAATTATTGAAAAAAGTCTGTAAACCATACCGTGAATTAACCATATTTAATTTTATAGAGATATTAGTGAAATTTGATTCTATAATAAGGTACTCTAACACTAAACATATTATTCATGTGCCTATATATTGAATTACACTTGCACTTTATTAATTAGACCATTAGCACTATAAAGTCCATGCGCCAATTAATTAGAGACGTAGTAATACGATTATAAACACAGCACAAACTTACCTCTTAATGTATTTATAATTTAAAACAGACAATACATGAATAGTATAATATTAGAAATAAATTTACATTTTTTAAGTACAAAATATATATTCTTTCGTTCCATAAAAAAATATTAGTATATTTTTCATTTTTGTCCGCCCCTTAAGAAAATATCAATCAATTTTCTCTTTTTAATCACAATCACTCATTTTCACTCAACACCTTATCTACTCACCTTCTCTTAAAACACATGTCATCCTCAAGTGATATTCTCTTATGGGACGGAGAGAGTATAAAGATTAAATTAAATAAATCTATTTCAAAATATAAATTATAAATCATTTTCATTCTTTATATCGTAAAAATCTACAATTAAATTATCACTTTTTAAAATGAATTCGTAGTTATGAGTTTGAATTTGGGTGAAAATTTTATTTATTTAATTCATCAATTACATATATACATCATGTTTTTTTACAGTTCATAGTTTATATTTTGAAAATAGATTTGTAACCTAACTCTAACCATACACATCATATCATGAATTTTTAATAAACAAAAAAATCTAATAAATCAAAAGGGCTTTTGATATTTGAGATTTATCACTTAAATTAGACATCATGAGCAATATATTAACATATACACTTAACAATAACCTATAGTTACACTGACATAAATTATAAATGGATATTTGGTAGGTTTCATAAGTTTGAATAGCTGAATAATTTGCAATTATTTATATATTTGATATTTCAAATTATTAATTAAGAGGGTTCGAGATAAAATCAATATTCTCTTTAAAAAAACCTCATTTCACTATTGAGATAAATTAATCTTAATAATACAATAACTATTTACTATATTATTTATCTTACTTTTATTAATCAATCTATTTTTTAATATAGATACCAAACAAGTGATAAATATTTAGTATACTAAATATTTAATCATTACACTTTATCAATTATTTAATACAATTTTAAACTAACTTATAAGGATTTTAATCTCTCAAGTCCCTTGCAAGTCAACTAACAAAAAAAATTGTGTATTTATTATATACTAACTTTTTTTAACAACCGTTAACCGCTGCTCGTAAATACTGTAAAATATTTATTAACTAATCATGAAAGTGATGAAACTAAGAAATGAAAATATTTATATTGTTAATCTATTTATTTATCCATATAAAATAAATAACATAATTTGTTGAATTTTCCAAAATTCGTGAGGCCTTCTCTCTGGAGCAGTGAAGTCAAGCACAAATATTTGTGCAGTCACCATCTCTGCTGATTCAAAATCAACTCCACCATTAGCAGGTACACCCCCCACCCCCCACCCCACCCCGCGTATTCGGTATCTCGTGTAAGCAGGGGTGACTGTGTACGCATACGAGTCTCTGTGCGTATATGCTGCGTCAATTTACGTCTCTGTTCAACACCGATTCAATTGGTTGATCAGCTTTTCAACTCCCGAAATTGATTGCGTATGCTCAATTATTGAAGCTGATGATACTAGCAATGAATTCCTGTTGAAGCTCGCAATCTGTAGATGCTTCTGTTGGTGCAATTTTTTTTTTTTCATTCTGTGCGGGGCGATTTGGTTTTTCCTTTTTTGATATTTGTTGTTTATTCGTTTGATGTGATTCTATGAGGAGCGACGCCGGTGGAAATACTGTAATTTATTGATTTATTGATGTGATTGAGCTAATTTGACAGAACGTATTCGTTACGGAATCTATTTACTTAATTTCGTGTCTCATGATTGCTATCATAAGCAAAACGTTCTAGGAATTTAGCTGACTTGTTTGTTCTGGTTGAAATGGTGTATTGATATGTTCGTGTTCTTAGCTGAAGAGATGGTAGGAGGTGGATTATCAGTGAAATTAAGCTTCAATAATCAGCAGAGAAAAAACCGAGTTTTTTACTGCAATTAACAATCTAATTCCTGTGTGAAAAAACTTTGGATTTTCGGTCGAGATTTCCTTGAATCCGTAGGACCTCGTTAAACAAGGATGAAATCAAGTGGAATAAAATATAAAACATGTATGAGACAAAGTGCAGCTGGTGACTTAGTTGAATGCAGCATCTCTCCTAATTTGGGGGAGGTGCAACCACTCTATGCTTATTTTTCTTTAGTGGAGCTATTGATTCAACTGATGCTTGTTTCCATCTTGAGCCTTTTGAATTTTATAAGTTGTAATATCTCCAAAGTTATGTACGCAAATTAACAGGAGTATTTCCTGTGATTTTTCATACTGTATATTGCTTTCAGTTATTGCAGTTCTACAATTAGGGCCGTGAATATATTACTTACTCTTACTAACCTATATTATTGTGTTTTTGTGCAGAGATTAAAGCAATGATCAGAGTGCCAGTGTCTTCAGGTGGATGAATACGATAATTTTACAGAGATGGGAGGTTGCTGCTGTTGCTGTGCGTCTGATGTAACTGAGCGTAACAGGTCACCTCCATTCTTTCATGTAAGTGTAATTTAGTCTTCGTGGGCTTCAGTGCTAGTTTAACTCTTATCCTGGCCTCTTGATGGAATATATAAATACCCGAGCTCCATTTCTGTTACCTTCGTTCCAGTCGTGATTGTTCTATGCATACTATCTAAGGGGAACAGTGGATGCCAGTGTAGGATTGTCCTATCTTCTAGCAGAACTAAATGATGAGTAATTATTTGATAAAGCGAACAGTTCTAGCTAATGCTAAAAAAAACGTCCAATATGTAAGATTTACTGAAAATTACAATAACTCTTGCTAACACAACCTGTAATGAAATTCATGTTGCCTGTCAATTTGTGATGAGCGCGCTTATGCTTCTAGGATTGTGACTTCATGAATATAGTTGTACCCCAGGAACTGGGAAATATTCAGAACCAAAGATTTTTGAGTTAACAGTTGTTGCAGAAATTTTCACAGTTGCAGATCTTACCCCATTATAATAATTGATTGACATTTTAATGAGTAATACCATATCGAATGAGAAAAGAGTGCAATACTTGCATCTTTCACTGTTTTCATTTTTTTATTTTAATAAGTTGGACTCAGTATAATTTGCTTTCATAATAAATAATAAATTTGAACGAACTAAAATGGTACTATGAAATCTGATTCAAAGCTTCTGACGTTCATCGAAACTCCTCATTATTTAACTCAAAAAAATAAACGAATCCACATTAGACAATAAGCAAATGACTTGTACGAATAAGTTATCTTTAGGGTAATTCCTCTTTAGTCTTGGCATGACCACTGGAACAGACATCGTCACTCTTTTTTCCCTTCTTGTTCAAATTTATTTTGGTTACTTTGTTATGAGGTGATATTCCAATTTCACATTTATCACTCTTAAGGGAAAGTAATCTCGCTGATAACACTCTTATCTGTTCTTTGTTGATATAATTATCACTTCTGAGGATGCTAACATTATTTGGTTCTCTTGTATTGATGTCATTGCATGAAGCATCCAGTATCTGAAGAGCACGAACCCTTATCATCCCATAATGAAATCTCTACCTTCTCTACCGGGCTATTGGTTGATACAAATCTAGACACGTCAGTTCCAGACACTTACCGACCACCTCCTGCGCCCATACCTTATGAAACATATATAGGCCGCCCATCTACACCGTCCAGGAATCAAGAAGGATCTGGACATGAGGTAGAAGTGGCTTTGGGAATCACTAATGTAGTGCGTGTTGAAGACATTAACAATGGCAACACATTGGAAACTAAGGTGAAGAAACAACCTGATGAAAATGAAGAGAAGGATATTGACCTGGAAGCATCAAAATTAATGGAAGATGAAAGTTCAGATGAGCTTAAAAAGTCCAGCAAACTTCTTGACCCACCTATAATAGATGAGGATGATTGCCCCATTTGTCTCGAAGGTGCTGACTAACTACATGCTTACATTTGATTATATGATAATCCTTTCTTGTCAATCAAAATCAGGAATTCTTTATGCTTGCTGCAGAATATGTTGAAGAGAACCCAAAGATCCTCACAAAATGCGATCATCATTTTCACCTTGCTTGTATACTTGAATGGATGGAAAGAAGTGATATCTGTCCTGTGTGTGATCAGGTCGAAATTGTTGCACGGCATATTGTCACTATCAAAAATCTGTTGCTGTTTCAATGGAATATTTTGCCCATTTTAAAAATACTGAATATATGCTTTTCTGAATGCAGGAAATGGTTATCAGTCCTGCTGCAGGAGTTTAGTTACTGTAAATACTGCATTATGTCTTACCTACTGTGTGATAATAGACGATGAATGAATCTGCTCAGTCTGTTTTGCCACATCCTTAGCTTGTAGTTTGCTCGTCATGTTGTCTCTTGAGACGTCTGTAAATTTGATTCACTTACTTTGAACTATGAGAGGATCTGAGGATTCGAGGAAAAAAGGAAACGGAAAAGGAATGGGGGAGAAGCTCAAGAATTTAAAGGTGCATGATTTCAGGCAAATTAACCAATATGATTTTTGAATATTCTTGTGCAAGGAGGTGAAGAACATATATGGTTCTTGACTATTTTGTTGAAAGAGAAGAAGCAGCGTTTGCTTTCCCATTGCCTTTGACACTGTTATTGCTGCAATGGCTTACTAATCCTGCTGCATCAGCTACCCATGGTTTGTTCGTCTTTAGCAGGTTCGTGTTCTGAACTCTGATTATTGTCTTGTCTGTCTCCTACAGTGAAACTTCGATCCCCCTCTTTTACAAACAATCACTGGGTTGTCGTGTTGAAGGTTTTGTGTTGTAGTTAGATGTAAAGAACATGATTGCATGGATTCATTTGTATAGAAGATACAGATTTTGGAATGCAATCTCATACCTAATTAGTTTTTTGAGTCCTTTGCGACACCCATTGTTGTTTTCGTGGGATCAGACGAAGTGTCTTGAAATTCTTTCGAAAGGGTATCATCGAACTCACTGTTCCCAAACAGCTTTGAATCCTTTGATCCTTGTTTTGTGACATTTCCAAAATGCGGGAGAGTTTTCTGTCTGATTTGCATGCATTATTTTTGGAATGCATCACTTGGGTTCGAATTCTGAAGGGAGCGAAAATTTTGTTTTTTTTCGAATGCATTAATTTTGATTGCGGATACATTGCTCTCACATATTCACGAAAAATGCAGTTCTCATTATAATCACATCATCTATATCGACACTTTTTTTTTTTAATATATCTATGTCGACACTTGACAGCGGTTGTATTCCTATTTTTCGGCGAGTCTTTCTCTCTGGTTTACTTGTGTTATGGAACTTATCTATACCTATATAAGAAGTGACTTGTTTATGAAATTTAGTATGTTTATTACTCGCTCTATCCCATTTCAAATTGAAATGGGACGGAATATCCTATAGTTTTAAGACACTCTCTCCGTCCCATGAAGCATGACACACTTCTTTTCGGCACGAGAATTAAGAAATTGATATATTGTGTGTTAAGTGTGGTAAGTGAAAATGTGAATAAAGGGTAAATTTTTTTACCATTTTTAGAAACGTATCATGCTTCGTGGGACAGACCAAAACGGAAATTGTGTCATGCTTCATGGGACGGAAGGAGTATTTGAAATGGGACGGAAGGAGTATATCCCTATTACGGTCGAGCCACGAACAACAATATGCGTTTGCAGCCAGGAAATTAGGTGGACCTCCTTCACCCACACTACAAAAGGTGGAATTGTCATCTTATACCTCAATAGGGTTGAAATGCAGCTCTTTCTAAAACTTTCTGCGTCTTGATGTTTCTGTGACGATATACACTTGCACAAATTATTTGTTTTTATTCTTTTCAAAACAATGCAACTTAAAAATCGTATTGTCGTAGTTATGAAGGGGTGGGGGACTAGTTCGTGTAGGTGGGCCAAATTGTTTATATTAGTTATATTGAAAAATAAAAATGATAACGATTAAAGAGGCAAGAGGGGCTTGGGTGTATATGAATATGTAGACAAGTTGTTAAAGATATCTCCTCTGTCACGCCAACGTGTTACGTGTACATCATATTTGATTGCAGTCGTATTAATAAATGTGTGATGATTGGAAGTACACAAATAATCATGAATTAGTTTTGAAAATAACACTACTTCATTCGGGAAATAATACTTGAACATTTTCGAATGACACTACTTCAATATACAAATGATGATACTTGAAGATCTTCAAGTATCATTTGTATATTGAAGTAGTATCATTCAGAAATCAATTACACGGTGCAACCAGTTGCACGGGAGAGTGCCTCTTGAAAAAATAGGACCTACTTTTTAATGAGTAATATTGGAAATAAGTTGAGTTGTCAGAAAGAGGCTCATTTTTTGAATTACGAGTGTGATAATATTGTAGATAAAGAGATACTGAGAAGAAAAAAGATTAATGGTAGATTTTTTATCCCCTCGCATTGATAAAAAAAATCGTTATAAAAGAAAAATATAAAAATTAGTCAAAAAGGAAAAAATTGCACTTATTTAAATAGATTCGAAAGTCCATTTCATTGTTTGATGTTATTGGAATCGCACTTTGCTCGATATGCTTGATTACTACGAGTCGAACAATTGACTATTACTGATTGAGCATTTTTTTAAAATCCACTAATGCTCAAGCCTCAATATATTCGACCACTGTAAAATCGAACCGAATCGCGCCATGTCGATGCGGTGCGGTTCTGCAGGTGTTGATGCGGTTTGCGGTTCGATTTCTACATTTAAAAATCGAAAATTTTCGGTTCGGATGCAGTTCCCCTGATTTCAACATGTCAATTATAATTATAATTTAAAAATCCAAAACCCTAAAAACTAAGTTGAGATTTTATTGTTGAAACTTTGAGAAACCTGTGGTGTGCGCCACTCTCTTCTTCCAAATTCAACTTCCAGCATTCATCAGCTTCCGGCGCGAATACAGCAGACCCTTCCGTGCGGTCCATCCGCTCTTCCGGTGCGGCTACAGAAGCAACGTCAGCTGTCGGCGCGGCTACAGCAGCAAGGTCCTTCCGGCGACAACAGCAAGTTCTGATATTTGGTGTTGAAAATCAGAGTTTTATATGTTCGGTCTATTGCTTGCAATTATATGTTTGCTAATTGGTGTTGAAATCAAATTTTGAAATTTGTTGTTTGAAATAAGATTTTCAGTCTATTGTTTGAAATCATATTTTCTAAAATCAGATTTTCTGGAATCATATAATGTTCGGTCTATTGTTTGAAATCAGATTTTCATTCGGTTCCTGTTCGATCCGCCAACACGAAGAGCAGGGAAGTATGTCTCTTCTCCAGATTCCAGCACTAGAGTTCGATAATTGGACATCAGCCACATCATTTACGTATGAGAATAGCTAAATCAATGTAAGCAAAATGAAGATGAGAAACAGGAGGCCAAAATGCAAATACACAAACTATACACCAACAATATTTTAGAGGTTAGAAAACAAAAAGCATACACAAACAATATTTTAGGTGTAGATCACAATGGGCTTACATCTGATGTAGAGCTCCACTGTGAATGCCATTGGGATCCACTGCGATAAACAGCTTTTGCTTACTTTCTCTGATAATACAAATATAGAATGGATAGATAAGGGGACTGAATGCGAAGACATTTTCTAACACTTGAAAATCCAACAAAGCGCGATGACGGTTCTTACACCTGAAAAGCGAAAAGGCAAGGATCGAGGAAAGTACCTAAATTAGGTCGCGAGGGCAGGGAAGAGGTAAGTAGATTCCGGTAAACTTCAAGGATTCTTCAGAAGAATGGCGGTAGCATAAAACTCACAGGAGAAGAAAGTGAGAATGATGAGGGTCGGATTATTGATTTACGCCAGGGAGGCATGGTGATCGAGGGTTTCTAGGCAAAGCCTGATGGTGACACGTGAAAATTTCAAAAAACGGATGGATTCGAAAAGGCGTTTTTTTTTCTGGAAAAGAAGCTTATAAACGGGAGCTCGGGCCCATAAAGCTGACAAGCATTTAATGCTATCACCCCAGACTAATCACACAGCTGGCCAACAGAAGAGGAAGAAATCACCGATTGAGCATAACAATGAAGATACTCAATCGGACTAGGGGAGTAGCTGATGATGAGGAGTAAAATATGCTAGTACATAGGTCGAAGTTCCAGAGCTGGAAAGAAGCAGAGGAAGGCCACCTCAGTTAACGTCCCTCGAGAAGTTCTTACCCAGTGAAGGCGTTTTTGGTCAATCAATGGCATTTCTACCACGAAGGTTTCCAACATTGGAGGTCTCGACTGGGCAGGAATTTTACGGCGCTGGACATACGACAAAAGCCCGACAACTGTTGACGTATCTGCTCCACCTCGCGTACTAGATCGCTTTCTTAACAAACTTGGGATGAAAATACCAAAATACCCTCCCCATGTAAATCTATATATAGTGGTTCTCTCTTTCCTTGTATGGACTACACAATAACCATATATGTGTTCTTGCTCTTCACTTAAGTCTACTCGTTAGCAACATAACTACTGGTAAAATATCCAACTCTATCACTAAAATCCTTAGCATAATTAATGAACACATCAAGCATATTTGTTATTATTATTTCTTAATTAAATTTAATATTAGATTGACAATTACTTATCTATTAAGAAAAAAAAATTAATTGGAAAATCATTAATTGGAGAATCATTATTGATTCTCTTTTTTTTTTTTTTTTTAAAAAATGCCTTGCCCTGGAGTCTGGAGAAGGGAAAGACCCACGACTTACAGAACACTATCATCCAAGTAGTTTTAAGATAAGGAATTTGTTAAAACAATTCAGGGAAGAAAGGAAAATTAGATAAAAAGGAAAAACAAAAGTGAATAATGTATCCCTTCAAAATATAGTGGTTTTCACATTCAGATTCAAACTCAACTCAATATTTGAAAAAAAAATACTAAAAATTAGTATAATCATACAGAATAGTAGAAAGCAAATTAAATCTGAGATCCCCTACAAACTATGCATACAGAAATCTAAAATGCAAGAATCAAATACATCACTACTGAGTTACTGGTTCTTGATAGGTAGAAAGATTACAGAAGATAACCATTGAAAAGCATTTCAATCTCAGAGATGACAGATTATGAAGATAAACAAAACCTATATCCAAAAAGAAAACTGCAACAGATCCCCCAGGAATCAAGAGAAATGGACTGAGACGTCGCACCTGCTAACTTTTGAGGAGGCTCTCGATTGCTTCGAAGAAAAGAGGAGCCATTTCTGGACCTGTAGTTTTTATTGCGCATTTGAGGCCAGGGACACCAACGGCTGCTGTAAGTTCAATCAGGAAAGGGATGCCTCGGGGAATCTTGGCCGAGAGATACAACACGTCCTGATTTGAGTGCTTGCGCTTGGCAATGAAGAACATGTTGGATGCAGCCAGCCGGTCTAAAGTTGCTTCGACGCTAGTCATCACAACTGTCGGGAAGTCCTTGGAGATCTCATTAGAATCAGGTAAAGATTTCCATGTCTGGGTAATTGGCAGGAGAAAAAACGTTAGTTCCCACAATAAGCTATTGGAAGTGGATCAGGCAAATATAATATCAAGAGATGAAACACCCGATGTCGGCAAATGTAGAGTTCAAACTACAATATTCTCAGCAAATACTAATCCTAACATTGAATACTACACAGATTCAGAACACCCATACCTCGAGAAATGAGGATCGCTCCATTCTTCCATCTTCTGCAAATAATACAGACAACGGAATTTTGTCATTGAAATACCACACAGGTTGCTGATTATTTTTCACAGCAACCTGCAGAAGTGAACTTGGCGGACCAGGAGATACGTTCTGGAACAAAACCATAGGCAAAAGAGTGCTCGCAGATGTCCCAGGTTGTATTGGTGGAACCTGATTGAAATGTGATATTAGCTCACTGACAGTATAGAGGAGATGTAACATATGAGTACAGAATACAAAACATCATTACAATTACCTGCATAGGTCCACCTGCTGCAAGACCAAATGTGTTCTTGTTGAACTGGATCATAAACCCATCAAGTGGAACCTGCGAATTGTTCTCGAGTAACATGCTGTAGAATATCTGGCCATCTCTTCTTATCAGCTGAGCATTTATTTGTAGGCCTTGACTAGTAGCTGCGGGTAATACAACTGGCAAGGGCGGTCTACAGTGAAAGGTACAATTCCATGAAACAACTACTCAATCATGTCCTACATGAAATCTAATCATAACAAATTGACTGAAACATAATAGACATACCCAGCTGGGGTCGTGGGATCAGCTGCTACAATGGCACTACTATTATCCATGCCCATCAGGTCAAGCAAATCAGGCACAGGTGCAGGAGTAGCAGCCTGTGACCTTCCAGCAGCGGATTGTGCATTACTTGTGGTTTGTGGTGGCGATGCACCTGTAGCAGCTGCATGAGCCGGAGACTCGGAATAGCCTCCTTCGCCATCAGGGTACTCTTCTTCCTCTGTTTTCTGAATGGTTTTCACACGAGTCACGAATGCATCAGGTGGCTTGTGGTAGACGGAGGACAATGTGGCAATGTTGGCAAGTAGCTCATCCAGGAGAGAAGGGTCAAGTTGATTAGAGTCATCACTGATCACAGGCTTTTCAGCTAAGACAACATCCTTTGCTGCCTGAAAAGTCAAAGGAAAACTTTACTTGCACAAGCAGAGAAAACTCTATCCCATGCCTAGGAGCAGATCCAATAAAATAAATACAGACTAGAGAGGTGCCCTACAAACATACATAAGCTGAAGTCATTTATATGTCAAAAAACAAGTCAAATGATTTGATATAGCATTTGAACCACATGCTCGGCGTTAAGCAGGCATTCCAGGGTTCACCCAACAAACAACAGTACATAAATGGTTACACCACATCAAAACAGAAAAGGCAGGAACTGGACACAGAAACTTCAAATGCACACAACAAGAAATGAAATAATGTTCAGAAACTGAGGACCACAATGCATCCTATGATTAAAATATAACTAAGGTTTCACCCTCCCAATTCAAACACTTTTCACTAATATCACACGTGAACATGTTCACCAAATTTCTAACAGTACATTATTTTTTTCTCCAGATCACTAGTGTGCTAAAAATTAAGATGTAACGTTTCAGAAACATCATTTTCCACCAAAGAGTACAGGAGAGTGGAATCATGGGTAATAAAGGAGAAGCTGGCTTCAGAACTAAAGAAGAACCACTTGCATACCTCTGGATCAGTTGAGAGGAGTCGCCAATATATGTATGCACGATCTCTAAGATCTGGGTTATCAGTCTCAACAGTTGCATTATTTAGAACAACCTATCAATGAGAACAAGGCTTTAGGTTAGTTCCAAACACACTTAGAAAACAAGTACAGCAAATAAATTTGTCGCTCTTTTGATCCTGACTTCTTCCTTGCTCTAAGGCCAAATATTTATTTCACATTTCAAAATGTTTCTTTTCACTAATCTTTTCATACAACCAAAGAATGGACAAGAGAGAAGCGTTATCAATTTGTGCAATGGTGGCATTGGGTCCAGATTATCACAAAACCGGTGGATTAAGCTGAAACTATAGCTATCACTTGAGGGTATGCATAAGATACAGAGGATCTACAAAACACACCTGTATCATCTGCTGTGGGCCTTCAGTGGGCTTCTTAAGGAAAAGTTTAACCGTTGCTGTTAGCAATTGCAATTGGACTTGTGGGGGTTCCTCTGGGAAAGTCTCCAAAAAGCTTTCCAAAAGCTCATCAGCATTATCAATTCTCTCAGCATATTCACCAATTATCCAGATCATTGATGCCTGCACAGATAGACTTATGAGATATCGAAGCT
Source organism: Salvia miltiorrhiza (assembly GCF_028751815.1). NCBI lineage: Eukaryota > Viridiplantae > Streptophyta > Magnoliopsida > Lamiales > Lamiaceae > Salvia > Salvia miltiorrhiza. The sequence continues at coordinate 55,094,342 of NC_080393.1, forward strand.
TAAGGTGATTACCCCTTGAAGAAAACATTCAGAAGCGATGTCAAAAGACCTATGCCCTGTTAAGTACCTTTGCCTCTGGTTCATCCAAGGTGTCTAAGCTCTCACAAAGTGTAGCAATTATGGACTCGTAACTGAAGGAAGCAAAATTGTTTAAATTCGTACTCCATGAATACATGCATATTGATAACAAGATATGAAAAAATGCAGTGACATACGTGTTTGGATATCTCCTAAATATATCTTTGATCACAATTATAGCTTCTTGAACAACATAGTTTACTTTGATCTTGATCAACTCAAGTAAGACACTAATACACCGCTCAGCTGCTCTCTCTAACTTGATTGCGCATCGTCCGATAGCACGGACAGCTTTTCTGACAAAATCTACATCTACTTCTGTAGCATATTCTTTGAATTCTAATAGGACCTGAAAGTGCACAGAAAAAGACAATTATGACGCATTAAACAGTACCTCCTGGGGGAGGGGAAGTTACCTGCCCCCATTTCTAATACACTTTTCAATGATTCCAGTTTTGCAATGATAGTATAGTGTGGTGTGCACTGGAACCAAAATCAACTTACTTGGTCAATATTCCTGTCTGAAGCAAGCTTTATCATGATTTCCAATTTTTCCATCTTCACATAAATTGGATCATTGTATTTGCAAAAGAACACCTTTATGGCAAAGAAACAGCAATTGTGGGTTTACTTCCAACACCGAATTATCAATTTAGAAAAAGAGTGTAATTTTGCACAAGTGAGGAAACACCATCTCAATTACCTTGATTTCATGGGCAAGAATAGTGGGACGCTTTTGCACAATAAGGTTTATGTTTCTCAATGCAACATACTGAATCTCTGGTTCAGCAGAGAGCAATGTCACAAGAGGTGGGGCCATTTTCTTGCAAAGGTTTCTGACTACATCTGTGCTGGTAATCAGTTCCATTTGCAAAAGAATCATCTGCAATTGTTATATATTCCAAAAAAGGCCATTATAATTATAATTATAATATACATAGAAGAAACAACTTCTCATATTATATGAATTGGGAATTGAAGCAGTAAACAAGATAAAGAATGATATGGGAAGAGAAAAGCATAATGACTCCTATGTCGCAGAAATTCCATGGTGCAATGCAAAAGAACTAGCTTCCATTGCATGGTGGGAAGACTCGCTGGTCATAATAATCGGTAAGAGAAATATGAAGACAGAGATGGCTAAAAAACAAAAGCATGCATGCAGTTATCGAGGTGTAACTCACAGCAACTCCACCAAAGAATGGGAGGCGAAGAAAAACACATGTTAAAGACTCTTTTGCTGCAGAAGTTTCATGGTGCAATGAAAAAAAAAAACTAGCTTCCATCACACAATAAGGTGCGAAGACTCTTTTGTCACTATACCCAGTGAAAGAAAATACTATAAAGGAAGAAGAAATATAACCTTGACAGCTGAAAGAACAACAGCACAATTTGCATGCTGTAATCGAGGTGTAACTCGCTCCACTATGTTTTCAGCTTCACGAGCATCCACTGCTTTATACTTGGAAAGTGCATCCAAAATGAAAACTTGACCCCACCTAAAGTTGGTACCATGAAAATGCAAATTTAAGCAAACCAGGAAGTGGGAGGCTTACGATAGAAACTAGATGCTAAACAAATATTTAAAAAGTCGTAGGCCATAGCCACACTAGAGAGCATATTACATATAGCATGACCAAAAAAAGTTCCATCAAATGTATTGAGCAGTTCTGTAGCTAATTATCTACTAGGTTCCACATATTAATAATTAATCCAATCTACAATTTATCACACATCTCATTGACCAGGAGATGGTTAGATTCAGCCTCAAATCCAAAATGCAAAAGAATGGGTGAAAATGGAAAACAATCACATTTATAACCTTCTGATTTTTAATAAGGGAGTTCCAAAGATGCAATATATTCACACATCAAACTTGAGCCAATTAACATCTTCATATTAGGTCTTATTAAGTCAGCTTAACATAATTGCAAGCCTGCACAAGTACTGGCCATGTTATGCATTGTTGACGTGTTTATCCTTCAAGTAAATGCAAGAAGACATATTTAGCTTCGTACTCTGTGCATTCATTTAGAGCAGTGAGAAGCTTTGAAAGCGTGTGGCTGGTAATCTCAAAGATAGGTCTGCTGCTGTGCTCTTGAATCTCTGCAAGTGAAGCAACAGCATTTGCAACAACCATTGGGTTGTTGTCTGATATTAAATCCTTGAGAGCATCCAGGAAACCTCTATCCTCCACTAACTCAGCATTAATGTCATAAAGTTTAGCAACACATATAGCTGCTGTCTTCCTCACATATGGATCATCATCCTGTTATGAAGCAAAAACATAAGAAATTTTTAATTACTTAGTTTACCAATGACAATTTTTACTTCCATAGCAAAACTGTACACATTTTTTCATAGTAAAAGACCATAATATATGAGTGCTCTTAGTTACAAAATAAGGCAGATGATAGGAATGTATTCTTACCTTGAGACACCGCTGCAAAGGATCACATAGATACTCTGTGATTTTATCAACACGAATGCATCCCATTGTCCTCACAGCTAAAGCACGGATCAGAGGATTTGGGTCCTGAGAATCCTGGATTGACATATTCACTTGAAATTTTAGCCTTCACTACAGTAACCTCTCAATTGCTTCAAATAAGGGTGCCGCTTTTGGTGATGAATAATTACATTTATTGTATAATTTGAAGAAAGGCTGATTTACACATAACTAGCAGATATGATACAACTATGCTGAAAAATCTGGTGGACATCTTGTCTCCTTGATGTACTAATAAATTTGTTTTGGATAAACAAAAAATAGCTCCAATTATCACTCTACTTATATTATTCAGCTATGCCTTTTGGAAAAGTCATAGATTCCCTATCTTGTGTGTATACTCATAGTACCGATGGAGTGATGGGTCAACTTTAGATGATTCTAATAGCTACGCGAAGGTATGCAACAGAAACACTAGTTTGGCAGAGCACCTGCATTTTCAAGTTGAGACTTTAATAATTGTAATTCGAAAAATTCTTATATTTAATCCTTTTCTTTGGTAGTAATAAACAAATATGAATTTCATATGATTGAGGTGGAAGTAAAAGTGAGTGGACATCAGAACAGCATGCAAGCTGGTTTCCTTTAAGTTATAACATTGATAGTGTGCATTTTGCTAGAAATGCAAGTCCTACTGCGAGATCTGTGACTAACTACAAAAAAATCTAGGGATAGTAAATGTTTAAATAAAGACCAGGAGAAACAAAATCAGAATCCAATCAAAAGGATTTTCGGCACACCAAATGCTAATAGAAAGATGAGTCAGATTTTATCCACAAAGGCATTAAGCATTGCTAAGCAGTTGGCCTAATTGACATTGCTAAGCAACATCCCATAAAAGCCCCAAGATGACCTTTAGCAGTGCCCAGGTGGCAATTTTTTACTTTTGTTTCACAAAAATATGATCAAATTATGACTTTTGGCTCCTTATACACATGTTTTTACGAATTTAAAATTTCAAGAAAATTTGTGCTTTAGAATGTGAAAGTAGCTTAAAACCTCAATAATATTAGTAGTTCTAAAAACATGGGATTTTACAGTCCCATCTGATGCACCAGTAAACTGCGCAATTGGTGTTTGGTGACTTTACAACATTGGTATTGACTATTAAGAAACCTACATAGATAATGAAAACTAAAACTTCAACGGCACCACATCAAAATCAAAATAAATTAAATGGAAGAACATAAGGCTCGATTTCAAGAAAGAAACACAGAAATGTGGCCCTTCCCAGAAGGGTCATGTGACAATCATGGTCACTTGTTTCAAAATTAAAGTAGTGCATATGATGCCATTATCTGGTGTGGGATTTGAACTATAATCTAAATTGATCTTCTCACCCTCATTGCAGCCAACTCAAAAGTTGAAATAAAGTAAATTTTCTCTACCATGTCCATGACGTACAACCCAGTACCCCCTGCGTAGGGCATGGATCAAATTGTTGCGGTCCAACTCATCAATCATTTGCTTAGAAAAAGTAAAAGATCGACTAACATAATGACCTTGGTTCAAAAAGGCACCAAAAACTATATTAAGATATATTATAAACTGAGATGGATTGGAAGGCGGGCTCCGTAAATGATGCTCAATATTTATCATACTTCAATGATATCGTAGGTTATAACAGATAACTCATGATTTACATTATAAAACAAGCTCCTATAACTGGGTAGAAGAAAGCAATATTTTTATTGGTTTTAATTAACATAATATACAATCCTATTCACTGAATCAGAATATTCATAGTAATGATGTCTATATGATGTCTGATAAACAAGACTGTTCGGCAATAGGAAAAAAAAAATTAAAAAAATCAAATGGGTCTCTAATAGGAACCCCCCCCCCCAGGCCCTTTCTTGGGAAGTAAGAAAGTATGACATTAGTCAGTTGGTAAAAACTGCCCTTCTTGACTCTTCACGTTCATTTAACAGCGATTGCATCTCTCTTCTGTTATGATGTTAATGGTAATGTGCATAACCCCCAAGAAAATCTGCCATTTTATCTACTTGGTTCAGAAGCTCTTGTTTCTTTCCTGGAGTGCTTAAAGCAACTTCCACTCCCAAAGTTGCCCTCACGAAAGTCATTCAGATATCTAACTTTCAGGCAAGTCTCCAAGTATACACACTTCACTTTCTAATCCTCAGATAACCTCCCATATCAAGACAAACTAAACCACTTTGAACCTCAATAAAAGAATTATTTATTAGGGTTATGACCTACAATATACTGAAGCCTCTTAGCATTTTGTATCAGCTCCAGAAGTGGGATTTATTGCAATGACGTTATGCATCAAACTGAAAGTAATGGGAGCCAAATACCAACTACAAGTGCTCCTACAGTTCTGGGACAAGAAACTATAGAAAAGAAACCTCACTGCTCAGTATTGAATCTTACCTTCACAAATGTATTTACAGCGAGAATAGCAAGATCAGGCTGGCTCTTTGCGTAGTTGATGAGATACAAATACACAAGCTTCTTTAGCTCCAAATTTTCTGTTTGCATACAATTCACAACATCTGTAAAGAGTGAGGAAACATCCTTCCCCACTGTCATTGCGGCAATCACCTTCTTAACTGCATCTTTTCTCTTATCCTGCATCCAAAGCAGTTGAAACCACAAAAGTGATGTCAACCTTCAGGGATAAAATCTCACAGCAAGCTTATCAGCATTAAATATATAAAATTGCATCCAATATTATCAGACAAAATCACAATTCATTCAGTTCAATTCACCCGGACAAATCACGCACATTTAACCACACAGATCAGGCACCGTAAAAAAAATCCAAAACCGTACGAATCGCAAATCGAACGGAAAAGCAACTAGATCTAACTCTTCCGACACTAAATCCATGGAGACATCTTCATACTATGAAATGACGGATCCATCGCCGCAGATCAAAACACATAGTACTAAAATTTGAATTACATGAAATCGAAGGCAGGCGGTAATTAATTAGGCTGAAGCTGCAGTTGGATGGAAATGAAAATTGAAGGGATGAAAACCTTGTACTGGGAATTTAGTTCTTCTTTGAGCTCGGGAATTTCACCCTTTTTGGTAGTGGAGAAATACTTGGAGTCGTGACCGCTCATCTCGACGAGTTTAGCCAACCTCTGCTTCCGGCGGTGAAGAGAGAGATAGCAGAAGCGGAGGAGAGAGAGAGAGAGAGAGAGTTGAAGAATTCAGAGTGGTGGGTTGGACCCGCTGGTAATGAAACACTGTTGCCTCTGATTTTTATTTTTTGCATTTCCATCTAATTTCCAATAACGTATAATTATTAATGCGAAAATTATTTAGTTATTAATCTATCTATAATCTATAAATTATACTTTAATCAACTCTCAATTTGAAATAAATCAATTTCAAATAATTTTAAAATTAAGGGGTAATTTTGTTCTTATAATAAAATTAAAGGTTTATTTATAAACTATTATATTTTTTATTTCCTTTTTATTTATCTTCTTTTTTGTTTTATTTCTTTCTAAAATTTTGAAATTGATTAATTATAAAATATTTAATATGCATATCAAATTAAAGATCACGATAAGAGCTTTAATTTAATATGCATATCAAATTGGAGTATATTTTAAAAAGTTATTTATTAAAAGATTAAATTTTTAAAAAATTCTCTCTTTTCTCTTATCTTTTTTGAATAAATCTATTTTTTTTCTTAACTTATTATTTTTACCTTTCTATAATACTCCCTCCGTCCACGAAATCAGTACTCATTTGTGGACGGCACGGGTTTTAAGAAATATATGGAGTGTAGTGTAAATAGTTTAAATGTCCCACTTTTTGAGTGTATTAATTAAAGAGATGTGTAGGGTACACTTGCCAAAAAGGGAAATAGGTACTCATTTCGTGGACGGACGAAAAAGGAAATATGGGTACTCATTTCGTGGACGGAGGGAGTATTTGTTTTTAATATTGTGAATCTTTTTTTTTTAGTTTTTCAATATTCAACTTAAATATATTTAGTTAAAATTATTTTTTTCATTAAATTTATACATATGATAATTGAGTTGGTATCGATTTATATTAATATAGAAATACAAAAATATTTTTTGTGCATTGCACGTGATGCAAATGATAGTAATCTATATCTATACTATATTAAAAGGGGAGTTTTCAATTTCAAATTAATTTCAAAATTGAGTGGCAATTTTGTAGTCGGAATAAAATTGAAGGTTTATTTATAAGGGTAAATATCATAAAAACCCCTGAAGTATACCCGCTTTATCAAAAATACCCAGAAACTTTGAAAATGTTCTTTAAACCCTCAAACTATCATGTTTTTATCAAATATATCTCGCATCTATTTTTCGGTCACAAAAAACGTGATGTGGCTCGTCGGATGGCACAATATAATTTATATTCTATTTTTTTAAAATGCAATGGAAAAAACGATGTCGTTTCGTACCATATCATTACAAAAAATTCACTCTGCAATTTAAAATTCACTCCTATCGTGTTTGAAATTCACGCTAATAACCTAGAATTATGGATAAATACGATAGAATATGGTACGAAACGAAAAAAAAATTCATGTCATTTAAAAAAAATAGAATATAAATTACATTGTGGCATCCGGCGAGCCACATCACGTTTCTGGTAACCGAAAAATAGATGCGGGATATATTTGATAAAAACCTAATAGTTTGAGGGTTTAGAGAACATTTTGAAAGTTTCAGGGTATTTTTGGTAAAGTGGGTATAGTTTAGGGGTTTTCATGATATTTACCCTATTTATAAGCTATACATCTTTTTTTTTTCTTTTTCTTTAAGTTCTTATTTTTCTATTTTATTTCTTTTTTTAAATTGTGAAATTCGACTAATTATAAAATATTTGACATGCTTATCAAATTAAAGATCATGGCAAGAGCTTTAATTTGATATATGTTATGTAAATATTGGATTTAAAATATAAAAATTATATCTATCTATATATATATATTAAAGCAAAATAAATCCTACCCTCGTGACATTCTATAATCACTCTATTCTAATTTTCCTCAATTCTCATTCATTCTTATTTTTTTTTCTAATTTTTAATCAATTTCTATATCTAAAAACCATTAAAAATCTAAAAATCATGATATATTTAAAAACTAAATATCTAAAAATCATTATATAAATATTCCAACAAAATAAATTATATCTTACGTGGCGTCGTACAATCACTCCATTATAATTTTTCTCAATTCTCAATCATTTTTTTATTTTTTTTATTTAATCAATTTCCATATCCAAAAACCATTGAATATCTAAAAATCATTATATATCTAAAAACTGTTAAATATCTAAAAATCTTTATATTAGTATTCCACTGATCAATAAAATTTTATTTGTGTACATACATGAAAATAGAAAATACATATATTTGTAATTTTGAGGTTGTAATGATTATTGTAATATTATACTTCATGATATCCAATTCTCCAGTTTCAATTTAAAAATGTACTTGATTTACTTTAATTTAATATATATGACTTTGATGTTATTAATTCTATTTATATTCCCTAAAAAATTATCTTCGACCTCATGGCAGACCAATTCAGGTTCCAAAGTATATAATACTTTAATTTGATTAAAATAAAAACCACCCTTAAGTTAAGAATGTAGAACTAATTCTATACCCTTAATCAATAATACTTTAATGGACACGATTTAAAATTTATTATATTTTAATTTGCCTCTAATACCTACTGTATATTAGAAATAAATAGAAAAAGACTATAGATCCATTAAAAATCACAACAAAGTTGATCTTAAAAAGCAACCTTTGAAATATGATTTAATCATATTGCCGTTAAGATGGAAAAATAATTAGTTCTAAGTTCTTACAATAAAATGGTTTTTATTTGCCTCTAATTCAATTGTTAACATTTATTCCTTCAAATATAAATAAATTGATTCCATTGTTCAAAATAGCACTGGTGAACTTATACGATTGAATGAATTTAGTCATTTCAATCTTCCGATGCACTATCCGCTAATATTCATTTATGGAGGTGACAGATTATAAATTCTCATTCATTCTAATTACTTCATTCCAATTTTCCTCAATTCTCATTCATTTTTTTTTTTTTTGTAGATTTTTATCAGTTTTAATATCTAAAAATCATTAAATATCTAAAATCATTATATTAATATTCCAACAAAATGCAAACCAGTTAGTTGCCAAAAATTGTGAAATTCGACTAATTAAAAGGGGAGTTTTCAATTTCAAATTAATTTCAAAATTGAGTAGCAATTTTGTAGTCGGAATAAAATTGAAGGTTTATTTATAAGGGTAAATATCATAAAAACCCCTGAAGTATACCCGCTTTATCAAAAATACCCAGAAACTTTGAAAATGTTCTTTAAACCCTCAAAATAGCACTGGTGAACTTATACGATTGAATGAATTTAGTCATTTCAATCTTCCGATGCACTATCCGCTAATATTCATTTATGGAGGTGACAGATTATAAATTCTCATTCATTCTAATTACTTCATTCCAATTTTCCTCAATTCTCATTCATTCTTTTTTTTTTTGTAGATTTTTATCAGTTTTAATATCTAAAAATCATTAAATATCTAAAATCATTATATTAATATTCCAACAAAATAAAATTTTATCCTATGTGACGTTGTGTAACACTCATTTTCCTCAATTCTCATTCATTCTTTCTTTTTTTCTAAATTTTAATTAGTTTCCATATACAAAAACCATTAAATATCTAAAAATCATTATATTAATATTTCACAAATCAAGAAAAAATTATTTATATCCATAACATAATTAATAATGCATTTGATACAGAAATGTTTAAGAATTGAGCTATCTTAGTAGGTAATGACATGGTTGATACAATAAATGATTACGTCATGTCTCTAATGTCTACTAAAGAAATGGTTTACCTAAGTTCAGACAGCATTTGCAAATAAGATGGACAAATTGACCTCGATGAACAGATATTCTCATTTGAATATCTCGACACGATCAAGTGTTCAGGATTGTCGAGTCATGAGATTAAATTGAAAGAGAAATGCATAATCACGCTTCTCAAAATATATGATCAATCTAATGAGCTTTGCAATGGCACCAGACTGACAGTAAGTCAACTTGGGGAACACGTAAGTGAATGCAAACTCATTTCAGGGAAAAAAATACGCGCAAGAAATTTTCTATAACTAAAATGATTACAATTTCATCGCAACTCACTAAATTTTCAATTCGGTTCCAGACTTCCAGAGAAGGCAATTCTCTATGAGTGTTTGTTTTGCTATGTCGACAATAAATAAAAATCATGGATAATCTCTTTCAAATGTATGATTATACCTGTTGAAATCTATTTTTAGTTATGGACAACTCTACGTGGTAATCTCAAAAGTCACTAAAAAAAGAGGTCATACGCAAGACGCAACAACTAACGTGGTGTATGATAAAATTTTTGATAGATTATGAGGTAATTGCAAATTTAATAATTTATTCTAACTTTTAAAGTTTAAGTCATTAGTGATATTATCTAATTTATTCTTTTCTTATTTTTTTAATTACTAATTCCAACTACAGACATATAATATAGTTACGTTTCAAATTATTGTTTCAATTTATCTTTTAATATTTTTTGGATCAAAACTCTGCTTACATATAATTTTCATAAGATATTTAAATTAGGCCGGTCAATTTCAAATAAATATTATAATTATTTACTTTAAACAATTTCATTAAATTCTTTATTTTAGTGAAAAAAAATTCATGAAACAAAAAATACATTAATAATTTCATAAATTTATATTTTAATAGACCCCGTCGAATTTCGACGGGTCACTTACTAGTTTGTTTAAAGATTAAAACTTAAGAAAATTCTCTCTCCTCTCTCCTCTTTTTTTATTTTTTAATAAATCTATTTTTTTCAATTATCTTTTAACTTATATTGTTTCTTTTTTCACAATACCATTTTTTATTAATATGAATTATTCTTTATTATTTTTATAGTAAACAAAATATATATACTTATCTTAAATTATAATGATAATCAATTTTATATATAATAAAATATAAAAATATTTTCCATGCGCTGCACGAGTACAAATGCTAGTATATTAAAAACAAAACTTTCGATTTGAAATTAATTTCAACATTGAGTGGCAATTTTGTAGTTATAACAAAATTGAAGGTTTATTTGTAAATTATAATTTTCTTTTATTTCCTTTTTTTTCTCTTATTTTTTTGTTTTATTTCTTTCTAAAATTGTAAAATTCGACCAATTATAAAATATATTTAATACGCATGTCAAATTAAAGATAACGATAAGAGTTTTAATTTGATACTACAGTTTATGTAAATATTGATTTAAAATGTAAAATTTATATTTATTTAAAGATTGAAATTAATATAAATTCTCTCTCCTCTCTCATCTTTATTGAATAAATCTATTTTTTGTTTTTCAATTTTTAACTATTTTTTTCCTTTACATATTATCAATTTTTATTATTGTGATTCTTCTTAATTTTTATTTTTTCAATATTCAGCTCAAATTAATCAGTTAAAATTAATTTTTATCATATTTATAAATATGATGATTAAGTTGGTATCAATTTTATATAAATATAGAAATATATTCAGATCACTTACAATATATGGCTCTACGAAGGTGGATTAGGAAAATTTTCAATTTGATTTTTCTATTTCTTCGATGAGAAATGCGAGTCTGTTTTGTCCACTTTATCCATCCCCCTCCATCAAAATGATAAAAAAGGAATTTTTTATTCTTATTGTTGTGTTTGATCTCTTTTCCTTCGGACCCTCGCTCGTTGTCACCTATGTTGGGTTTGGAACCCTATAAAACTTCTTTTTTGTTCAAAAGTGGAACATAATTCATATGTCCTCAGCCCTTACACACGAAGATAGAGACCGCACTACAACAGAGAAAAACTTTGGACGAATATCGTTTTGTATAATATATTCTATTAAGGCTCTTTTTAATAGGCATTGACTTTGATCTTTTATATCTTGCCCTCCTATCGTGAATCTACAGCAGCTGATGCGCATAGAATGGCTAGCTTGATCATATTCGAATGAGATATATAAAGCATAAGGCAAAGCCTTTTCTTAAGAAGAAATAAGAGAGGCCAGGAGGAGCTTTCTGCGATACTTCTTGTTTGCGCCTTCTTTTCTTTCTTCCGACCGCCAGAATGTATTCCCTAGTTATTCCCTTTTTACAAGGAAGTTGGACCAGTTGAAAGTCGGGAAGAAGTTACGGTCGGACAGCATTAAAGAAATCTAATACCTTTGATATTGGAGCTATGCATAATTCGATTGACGATCTTCTTCGTCTTCGGGCTTTCTCCCCTATGCTCCCCTGCCAGCCTTCGAACATTACTTACCGTGCAGTCTAAGATGAACTATGTCATAGCTCTATCCATGTTTTTCTTGTCCAATACCTTACTTTTTCTTACATAGGCATTTCTGTACTCAGATCGGCAGGTATGAAGGTCTTTCCAAACCTTTTTAATTAGATAATTTGTTATTTACAATTCAACGAACATTCAACAAGATAACCCTGACACGACTGTAAAGAAAAAAAGGATTATTTTTGTACCCCCGATACATGTCTTGCATGTATATAGTCTAAATATGTATATCCAATTTGAATCGATCTCAATGGATCCCTTGTTACTGCCCAAATAAGAATAATAGGTAGGGATGACAAGATTTGTTGAACCCGTGACATTTTCTCAAAGGCGCTACCAAGCTGCACTACATCCCTTTCAACCTCCTCAACCACTTCCCAATGATTGCGCTACCCAGAGAAGCCGAAAGATAGCATTAGAGCAGAATAGAGTTGCTACACCGTTTGGCATTACCGCATCTCTACAAAAGATGTGGTTTGTTTAACGTCGTATCCAAGTGAATCAGAACGTTTTTGCTATACCGATAAAATATAGCATGCTTTTTTCTACTCATCTCGATCCATTGAACTGACAATTTGTTATACTCTACTACTGACGAAATATACAAAATATAGCATTTTGTGGATCGTATTGCCCATAAACAAGAAAATGGATCGATTAGAGTATCCAAAATAAAGCCGCCATCCACGCATTCATGAGAGCGCACAATACTCTTTATTCTATGATGGGGAAATCCCGATAGTTCGCATCCAATGACAATTGCACAGATTCAATGAGCAACCAGGGGGGGCCTTTGCCCAGACTGGGCAGTATTTAAGTCACGAGATCCCCTAAGAGAAGATGGATGGAATCAACGGACAAACCCCTTCGAAACCAAACCCCTCACAGTAAAGGAAAAGACTAAAACTAGGGCGCTATTGACACTAACCACTCGCTCGCCGGCCGCTCGGACTCTTTTTCCCTTAAGCGAGTTTGAGCCCGGTGGTGAAACGAGAAACCAACACCTAAACTAGAAAGCAATAAACGACACCAGATTTACGTGGTTCGATCGAGAAGACCTACGTCCACGGGGGTTTTGGGGGTTTTCCACTATAATCGAGAGAGTATTTTACAGTTTACAAGTTGTAGGCTAGAAAAATGATTATCCTCCTTAATCTATGCATCAAGCCCCTATTTATAAGCATGAACATAAACTTAAGGCCCTTGGGCCCATTAGACCCCTAAAGCCCATTAGCCCAATGAATCAAGCCCAAGCCCCTTTATTCTAATCTACATCTTGAAATTGAGCCATCCGAGCTGGAAAGCGGAGCCGAGCTGAGCCAAGCCGAGAGTCAGGGTAATCCTGTATCAAATATCAGAAATAACCACAATAACAATAATAATAATAATAACTAGAAATATTCCTGTTATGTTTAGCACAGCGCTGGTGCATATTTCAGTCCTCATCAGCTACTCCCCCTAGTCTGGTTGAACCGGGTATTCTTCGTGTTCAGCCAGCGAAGTATTGTTAAAGCCAGCGCTGTGCTGTTTTCCTTAATCCCTGCAAATCATGAAGACATAAGAGTTTTAATACTGTAAGAAAGCAAAGATAAGCATTTTTTCCCTTGACTTTGGAATTGTAGTTCCAAGTTAGATTTCCTTCTTGTTTGTTGAATGTTGACAAAGATAAATAATTTCCATTTCTTTGGGCGCATAAGAAGACCAGCGCTGAGAATACCCCATATTGAATACTTTGCATAGATAAGCAATATAAATGCTTTATGTTGGATGAATCAGAAGACCTGTCATATCCCAGTTTTTAATCACTGATTTAAGATTTAATAATTAGGGTTCGGCATCCATTAATAATAAAACTGATTTGATTTATCTGATGTGCTTAATTCTTATTGTTATTTAAATCCATTTGAGATTTAAAGAATCTTTATAAATATGGTGCACAAGTTTAATTAGTGGTTTGAGCGGCTTGTAAAGTGAATTAAATCTACGTATTTAATTTATACACGATTAATAAGCAGAAGCCAGTATTTGATTGCAAACACGCGATTAAATAGTAGATGCACTGAGTAACCAAGACCTAAAGATTTATTATTATTTACAATTAGAACTTCCACCACCACTATCAATCAATGCAGTAATTGATTTTTTTCTAAGTACAGGAAGAAATCTTTGCATATAAGCTCACTATCTAATTTGCTGGCTTTAAGAGGAAGATTATGATTAAGATAGTGTCTTCCACTATCTAATTATATTATCAACTCCTTTTCTTTAACTTTGCTAAAGCCATGCTTTCCACCTCTTCAACCACCACCCTTTGCTCCCCACCAATACACCTAACTCTCCACACACTTCATTTTTTTTATTTCTCCACCACTACATTACATATTCAGCACTACATCTTGCAGATTCCTCATTAAGAAATCCTCTCTCTCTAATCTTCTAAATTACCATTTTCTTTCCTCCTACTCCTCACGGGTCCTTCAAAGAAATTATCAAGTTGTTTCAAGTTCCAAATCAAGAAGGTAGGTAATTAAATGTCTTACTCTTCATTAATCCTCCAGTTTCAATTTCAAAAAAATTCATTCTTACTTTGTGATCAACAAATTGCAGAATCAAACTATTGCCAACACCACCCCTCATATCGAGGTTACTCCAATTTCTCCCTACTTCATCTTGTTAATTTCGATTCAAGCATCAAAGAACAGAAGAATACGCACGCACACATGTTAATATATTTTCTAAGCTATTACATTTACAAGGTTTGATTTTTGCTAAGGAAATGATAAATGAATGATGAAAGAACAGATTTCTAAACAAAACCCTAGCTTTGCTATACTTGTGAATCTGGACTGAATTTGGGGGTTCTTGTGTCTTTGCCTTCTGTGTATGTCCGGGAATGGAGAGATGGGGGTGAGAGCAGCCGGCGGCTTCTCGCGGCCGGAGGCGGCGCGGCGGCAGCCGCCGCCTTTTAGCCCTTGTCCTGCCAAAACGAGAGAGAAGAGGGTAGAGAGAGAGATGGTTAGGGCTTCTGTAAAAATAAAAAAAAGAGAGAGAGATACGGGAAAAAGGGGGAGAGACTTATCTTTTCCGGCGACGCGGCGGAAGCAGCGGCGCAGCGACACGAACGGCGGTTCTGTTCGGCCGGAAAAGAGGAGAAAAGGGAGGAGTTCAGATCTGTTTTTTTTTTAAATAGAAAGGAGAGGAAAAGGGAGCTCAGATCTGGAGCCTACCTTCACGGCGAGGCAAGGCTCGGCCATCCACCACGATTCCGGCCATGGCGGAGACGGCGGAGAACGGGGGAAGCGGCGCGGCGACGCTCGGCTTTTCACAACGGCCGGAGAAGGCACATGCAGCGGCGGAGAGGCCTCTGCCACCCTGTTCCAAGGCTGGGGACGACCAGGCGGCGCCGTGCTTGGCCACGGCGGAGGCGGCAGTGGCACGCGAAGGCGGCGGCGTGCGGCTGACTTCCGGCGAGACAGAGCGATGAGAGTGAGAGGGAGAGGGGAGACGTCCGGCGAGGCGGCGCGCCGGAGGCGGTGCCGCCCTCAGCCGAGTGAGAGTAAGAGAGGCGAGAGAGAGAGCCGAGAGGGAGAGTGAGAGTGTTGTGTGTGCTGAGTGTGTGTATTTGTGTGATGTGCGTGTGTTATGTGTTTGTGTGTGTGATATATGTGTGTTATATTAGGGTTAGGTTTAGAGTGGGCCGAAAATTTTTAAAAAAAAGAGTGAGTGGGCCGATTTTTATTAATTTGGGCTCATGTTTTAATTTGTTTGGGCCGATTTTATTTTACTTCTGCTGGGCTCTTTTTGTTTTAAAATTGATGGGTTTTTATTTTAGTTGTGAAGGCTAATTTTATTTAAATGCTTGGGCTATTGTTTTAAATATAGGCCTACGAATTTTGGCCTTATTTCTTAAAAAAAAAAATGTTTAAATTTTCACTAAATTACTTAGTGAATTTAAATCTCTTGATTTAAATTTTAATATTGGAAGTTGGGATTATTTATTCTAAATGAAGTCCATTCTATTATTTAAATTATTAATGGACTTTAAAGCAAATATTTTGGGATTAAGCCCCATTTATTATATGATAAAATTATTTTCAAAGCTTACGAGTATGGATATTTTTTTTTTGGTTAAAATGTTTTATTTCATATCAATGGATTTTAAAATGTTTTATTATTTATAAATGAATAATGGAATTTCTTATTTATTTACATGATAAAAAAAAATGTGGAATTGTGTTATAGAATGATTAAGTATATGATTTACTTTATCAAATGAGCTTGGGATTTAATTGAGATATTAAATTGCTAAGCATATGTTTATAAATGATTTATTTATTTAAGTGATGAAAATGTGCGAAGTATGAGAAAGCATGATTTATAATGATTAAATTTTCAGGGTAATAATATATAGCTTGTTCTTAATTGATGGAGTACTTGACTAAATGACGGGTGTAGAAGGAAGTTATGGATTATGTACATGTTGATGTTCGAACAATTGGGTTCGAACCTATATGATAGTTACATGATAAGTGGTTACATTTTATTGATTGAATGAAACGAGATTAATATGGATGCTAGAACCCTAAAACATTAAAAGATACCTTAGGCACGTAGAATTAGACTTTGTCTTATGACAATTTCTTCACGAACTTATCGACTCTTCATCAATGAAGGTCCGGGCGACAGAAAGTGAAGCAGAAGAAGAAACGACTCCACGCCAGCTTTAAGAACAATTGAGGTGGGCATTACTTTTACTATACGTATATAGAGATCCCCTGCATGTCGTAGGCCTCTTATACGAATATATGTATGAGATGATTTTAACTGTTAATTTCAGTTTATTATTATGCCCAAATGATAAATGACTCTTATGAAATGAAAATGAAATGTTCATGAAATGAAATGAAATGTTTATGAAATGATTGACTGCCAAAAATGTTTATGTTTTTATATGTATCCTATCTGTGTTGGTTCGCCAACTTTAAAGGAAATCCAATTGGGATCCTATGCTAGACAAAGGTCGCTAGCTAGGGTTAACGTGTACACTCATGGAGACCGCGAGTCGCTTGCGACCGGTCTTGGCGTCCGTGGTAAGGAGGCCTCCTTCCCGGCGCGTGACAGAAAGGACAGATATGGATCATATAGACTGAAAATGGGATGCATCCACCTTTATGAAAATGAATGAAATGTTTTAGTAAGCGCAGGTCATTTATGAAAACCCCTGTGTGTTACTGTTATGGCAGTTCAATTTATATATGTATGCATGTTGTATTTTCGGCTTATGTCACTGAGTATTTTTATACTCAGCCCTGCATGTATTTCTAAATGTGCAGGTTGAGCAGGCGATGGAATGGATTGGTGTTGAGCGGATTTCCCTTTTGATGTTTATGTAATGAAACCTTGAGTATGCATCTCCATATGCATAACTCACACGTTTTTCCGCTGCAAACACTCTGAATTTGTTATCGTATTGTGGAACTTATTACTCCTTCATTTTGTTTAACTTTCATTTGGGGTTTAGTCGTTATGGCTGGCTCATTTGTTAATTACCTAAGTGGTTATATATATATATATACCACTAGTTTGTTGTTATTAGTGTTGGTTATTTAGTAAATCCCTTTTAAATTTCCATTTCTTAGTGTTCACCCAAGTCATAACCCCGGTTAACCCGTCATTGGGATAGTGGGCTGTGTCAAGACCGCTGCAAGAATACCCGAATAACATAGGAAGACCCATGTCGAAGTTGAGAAATATGATACTCTGATCATGTGAGAAAACCCGTCATAAATATTTGTCGAGTCTGAACAATATACCCTGTTGTTGAGCGCGTAAGAAATCCAGCGTGTGAGAAGACCAATAGATAATCCGCGCGTAGGAAAACCAGCGCATGAGAAGACCGATAGATGATAGTAGCCCGCCAAAAGGCAGCTTATTTCTCGCTGAGCAGCGATTAGAATAGATCAAAGCAGCCCATAGAGCAGAGGCGCAAAATAGTGTAGCCCGTAGAGTAGAGCAGAGCATCCCGTAGAGTAGAACAGAGCATCCCGCAGAGTAGGGTAGAGCAGAGAAATACCCAACCCGGTCAGAGCAGAGAAATGCCTAGCCCGGTCAGAACAGAGAAATGCCTAGCCCAATCAGAGCAGAAAAAAATGCCTAGCCCGGTCAGAGCAGAGAAATGCCTAGGCCAGTCAGAGCAGAGAAATGCCTAGCCCAGTCAGAGCAGAGAAATGGCTAGCCCGGTCAGAGCAGAGAAATGCCCTTTCAGAACAGAGAAAATGCCCGTAGACTAGAGTAGAGCATTGAAGTCATGGGAGAGCATTGAAATCCCGGCAAGGCATTGAAATCCCGACAGAGAATTGCAATCCCGGCAGAGGATTGAAATCCCGACAGAGGATTGAAATCCCGGCAGATAGGGCTGGGAATCGGGTCGGGTTCGGGTACCCTACCCGAAAAAATCGGGTACCCGAACCCGAAAATCCCCAAAACCCTATACCCGACCCCGACCCCGAAATTGAAATCGGGTACCCTAATACCCGACTCGGGTACCCGAATCGGGTATTCGGGTACCCTAAATTACCCGATCAAAAGTGTTAATTTTTCTGAAATTCGGCTTTCCCTAAACCAACAAATAACAAGGAGCAAATTCAAGGCAGTAGCAGGGCATCAAATTCAAATGAGGCTAATCAACAAATTCACATGAAGAAAATGACCAAATTCAACATTGACCAAATTCAAAGCAGCAAATTCAACATTGACATAGGAAATCTGTATTTAAAAAAAAAAAAAAAGAGAAGATTAGAAGAATAAGAAGAAGAAGTCGGAGCTCGGCTGCTGCTCCACTGGCGACAAGCGCGGCAGCTCCACAAGCGGCGCGGCGGCGGGACTGGGAGGGCTGGGACTGGGAGCGAGCTCCCCACTGGCGGCAGGCTCTGGTCTAGGCGAGGGGCGCCGCTTGGTCGCCGACTCTGGTCTGGGCGACGACGGGTGGGCTAGGGGCGCGCTGGGTCGCCGACTCGCCGGAGACAGGAGGGATTTCTGGAGTTGGGAGGGATGAATTGATTGGGAGGGATGAATTGATTTGGGAATTGTGAGGGAAAGGGAATCGATGGAATAAGGATGAATTGATGGGATTGGGGAAATGGGGATTACTTGGGGCTGGGCTGGGGGTTACTTTGAAATGGGAATGGGCCGAACAGAAGTGGGCTGGGCTGGGGGTTACTTTAAAATATATTAATTAAAAAATCGGGTAATTCGGGTATACCCGATACCCGATTTTTTCACACCCTAAATACCCGACCCCGACCCCGATCCCGAATTTTTCGGGTATAGGGTACCCGATACCCGATTTTTTCGGGTCGGGTATCGGGTACCCGATTACCCGATCCCGAAATTCCCAGCCCTACCGGCAGAGGATTGAAATCCCGACAGAGCATTGAAATCCCGGCAGAGGATTAAAATCCTGGCAGAGGATTGAAATCCCGACAGAGCATTGAAATCCCGGCAGAGGATTGAAATCCCGGCAGAGGATTGAAATCCGACAGAGCATTGAAATCCCGGCAGAGGATTGAAATCCCGACAGAGCATTGAAATCCCGACAGAGGATTGAAATCCGATAGAGCATTGAAATCCCAACAGAGCATTGAAATCCCGGCAGAGGATTGAAATCCCGACAGAGCATTGAAATCCCAGCAGAGGATTGAAATCCCGACAGAGCATTGAGGTCACGGACGGTGGCAGAGCATTGGGATCACGGACGGCGGCAGAGCATTGAGGTCATGGACGGTGGCAGAGCATTCCTCTGCTGTTTCCCTCCTTTGTATGCATTCCTTTGCTGCTTCCTTCCTTGCCGGCTGGAACACTCTGCGCGGAGCATGGAAGACCCGGGGGGTGCAACCAACTTTCGCGGCTTACGATTGAACAGTAACCCCCTGCACGGAGCATGGAAGACCCGGGGGGTGCAACCAACTTTTGTGACTTACGGTTAAACAGTAATTACCCTGCACGGAGCATGGAAGACCCTGGGGGTGCAACCAACTTTCGTGGCTTACGGTTGAACAGAAATTACCCTGCACGGAGCATGGAAGACCTTGGGGGTGCAACCAACTTTCGTGGCTTACGGTTGAACAGAAATTACCCTGCACGGAGCATGGAAGACCTTGGGGGTGCAACCAACTTTCGTGGCTTAGGGTTGAACAGTAACCCTCTGCGCGGAGCATGGAAGACCCGGAGAGTGCAACCAACTTTCGCGGCTTACGATTAAACAATAATTACCCTGCACGGAGCATGGAAGACCCTGGGGGTGCAACCAACTTTCGTGGCTTACGGTTGAACAGAAATTACCCTGCACGGAGCATGGAAGACCCTGGGAGTGCAACCAACTTTCGTGGCTTACGGTTAAGATGATTCCGCTGGTCCGCCCGTTTTTGCTTTTCCCTTGACTTGCTAAGTAGCAGTTTGAATTTGTAAATTGTGGATTATGGGTATACACCCTACTCCCCCCTCTGGTGACATGTGCAATGCTCTGCATGAACATGTTAAGTATGTGTGTTTGGTGCTCATGCTTGTGATGATTGTGAGAGAGTTAGCATAACTACAGTTCCCAAGTAACATAATTCAAGTTGCATTTCAAGCCCTAGCACATATGCAGAAGGTGTGCAGCTTCGTCATATTTCAAGTCTAAGCACATATGCAGAAGTTGTGCAGCTTCCAAGATGATGTTGTGATTACATAAATCTCATCAAAGATCATATAAGGCATGGTTTTGCCCAAGTAAAGAAGTAGAATATTTTCCAAATCCCTATCATGCTTACATGTTCCCAGAAAATACCCTAAGATCATAATTTTGCCTAGTGATAAGGCATAATACTTCCCCGGCATGCTCACATGCTTTCACGAGATAAAGTTCAGCGAAGTACCTGAATTACCATTTACAAGTGGTTTACCGTTTTCATGTTATGGTGGTTCCCATATTCATTCAAGTCTTCCCCCAAAGTTGTTTGTCCTGTGCTGTAAGAATTCTTAAGCAAAAGTATTAGTAAAATATGAGAGCCCCTTTAAACAGGGCTGTAATCCTATCAAAGATCATATAAAATATTGCTACACATTTATTTCCCTATGTTAATCCCACCAAAATATTTCACATTCTTAGAATCAATCAGGAGACCCAAAGAAACTACTTAGTAACGATTTTGTTACTAAAATACCAACTGTTAATATATAGAATGATGTTCTCAAGTTGCCACGTACATAAGGACTTAGAACCACAAAAACTTGAATTCCAAAATTAGTCAAGTTTCAAAAATGTAATTCGGCCCATCTAGCATCTAGCTTAATATCAAGATTCAAACTCATAAATCATTAGAATGAGCAGAGTATACTGCTACAATTAACCAAATATTAGAGTGGGCAAAATATACATATATAATCAGACATATATGAGCTCGTACATATCCGCCAAATTGCAACTGTATTATCCAGGGGAAACCCCTAGAATTTTTCACAAAAATCTTGTTTTCTCCGAGCAATAACTGAATTTTACGGACAGGGTAGGAGCTTAACAACTAAATCCCAAGTTTAGTCATTGAGAGTCCAATGTAACACCCAATCAGGAAACCCCATCAATCCTCGTTCAAGATCCACACAGCTGAGCGTAGAAGCATCAAACAAAAGCTAAGGCCACTTTGGAGCATTAAATTTCCCATACTTTGCAGCGGTGATACGATTTCGATTGTTGCCCCGTACCAACAGTTCTTTTTTTATATTCTCCTAGTACAAGCTGCGCAAAGCAAGACTTTTACAGCCATTAGAAATAACAATCATCCCTTTGAACTTTGAGATTCATCCCACAAAGCAGCATATGTCCTAACAAATTACTTGACAATATCTGTACATAAATTTTCAATTAAAATCAGAGTTATCCCAATATCCAATAAGATAACAGCAGGATAAACGAAGTTAACTGAACCAAAGCTATCACATAATGAATTCACACTTGCGTCTTTGATTTTCATCTTTCCCTAATTAATGCAAAGAGAGATCCAATTTTTTGTTGTTAAACCTAGGTCAATTAGCTCAGCAAGCTTGAACTGCATAAGGCAAACACAAAAGGGGACACCCTCGAAACTGAACTAACACCCTTATTCAGAAATACCACAGATCATCATGAGGAACCTATTGCAGTAGCTAAAACAAAGGCCTTACATGCTCATCTGATGCATCAAGCAAATCAGTACACATAGATGAAAAGGGGAAGATTAAGACTTAGCTTTCAATGGAGGGGCGGTGCCCTGCTCCGTCGAGCTGAATTGAACGACGGCGGCAGTATAGGACTGAGCATTGGCAGCTCACCGAGCCCAGGGTCGGCAATGCGACGACGAGGCCACCTTCGCCGTTTCCAGAGCAATAGTCACAGCGGAGACACAGCGGCAGCTTCCAAAAAGGGAAAAAAGGCGGCGATCTCCGGCCAAGAAGAACGCGGTGGCGTCAAACCAGGGCGGTGATCGGCGATTTCAGATAAGGAAACTAGGGCTCGGTTTCAGTTCTCCTCGGGAGTGAGGGAGAAATTGAAGGAGGGAGGAGGATGGACGAAGACGACGGTCGTTCGCCGCTCTTCCAGGGCCCAGCGGCGGCGGAGAATTTGAGGAAGAAGAAGTGTTGCCGCGTTGTTTTCTTTTCCGATTCAAAATTGGGGATATCGCTTGGGAATCCTTGTTCTGAGAAATCCAGTGAGAGAGAAAACCGAGGTCGCGCAACTGCGCTGAAATACCTTCCTCCGCTAGGCTTCGACGGATCCCCCGAAAAGAAGTCTGATCGGGAGGTGAATTCTTGGGAATACTTTCTGGATTCTTACGCGAGAGAGAGAGAGAGCTGAAGTCGAGATTAACCGGCCCGTGTCGCCGGAAACTGGAAACACTGGAACAAATGATATTTGCCGGAAACTCCAATTGGAATCCGGAAATTTTTTGGAAAACCCCTAATCGAGATCTGGAATTTTTTTCCCCTTCCGATGAACAGTAACCTAGCTTCAATGAACAGTGATGAACAGTTATCCCCCCAATCCCCCTCTCCCCTAAAATTTTTTTTCGATAAACAGTAATTGGTGATGAACAGTAACTCGGAAAATGATGAATCTCACGCCTTAGCTCAATTTCCCACAGACGGCGCCAGTTGGTGAAACGAGAAACCAACACCTAAACTAGAAAGCACTAAACGACACCAGATTTACGTGGTTCGGTCGAGAAGACCTACGTCCACGGGGGTTTTGGGGGTTTTCCACTATAATCGAGAGAGTATTTTACAGTTTACAAGTTGTAGGCTAGAAAAATGATTATCCTCCTTAATCTATGCATCAAGCCCCTATTTATAAGCATGAACATAAACTTAAGGCACTTGGGCCCATTAGACCCCTAAAGCTCATTAGCCCAATGAATCAAGCCCAAGCCCCTTTATTCTAATCTACATCTTGAAATTGAGCCATCCGAGCTGGAAAGCGGAGCCGAGCTGAGCCAAGCCGAGAGTCAGGGTAATCCTGTATCAAATATCAGAAATAACCACAATAACAATAATAATAATAATAATAATAATAATAATAATAATAATAATAATAATAATAATAATAATAATAACTAGAAATATTCCCGTTATGTTTAGCACAGCGCTGGTGCATATTTCAGTCCTCATCACCCGGGTAGGCAACTCATCGGGAATAGTTTGCAGAAGCGATAGGCCAATTGTAGTTGATCCCGTCTCAAGGCCCATCTCTGACTTAATATAATAGCCAAGCCATATCAGAGGCTACCCAACTACAACAACAAAGAACGAAGCTTTTCATGTTCACGATTCTGGTGGAATTTTGTTGCTCTTCGCCGAACTCAAAAATTCGTCACCAAATGACTCTATGCCGAACTTCGCTGACTCACATACTCTACCTTGGTTGGTTCTTCATCGGAAAAAACAGAGGGTTTGCCGGTTTCACAGAGGAGATGTGCTGAGTTTCATGAAGTTATTAATCACTAAAATCTGACTTATTTGGCCTTTTAGAGCCCAACTGTGCCATGTGAGAGGTCTGTTGTAAAAGCAACCTAAGCAGTGGTTGGCTAAGCCGTAACGCTGGCATACACACGAGCTGGCCTCTCACTTCCTTTCGTTCTTCTTCTGTACCGTCGCTTGAATGAAGACACCCGATCGGCCCGACTTTCCCAAATTCCCACCACCGGCCCTTTCTGGATTTTTCGCGTCGTTTTAGTCGTCGTGGTCGACGGGGAAGAAAGAAATGAATGAATGTTCTTTTGGGAAAATGTATAATAATACACCTACCGAGGCGAAAGCCAAAGGTGAGTCTCGTAGGTGGACGTATCGAACCGAAATAAGATCTCAGATTGAGATCTTGATACAGTGATTTCCCATAATAATAAATAGAGTCAATGGTGCCTCCGCCGTGGTAAGAGCCGCTTCCTTCTTGCTTGATAGGGGGGCTTCTATTCACCAACGCAGACTAAAAGTGCTCTCCGAACCGTGCTGGATAGTGACCCATCACACGGCTCTCAAACCCAACCTGTGGTGGATCCCGGGAGACAAAGTCAAAGCGCTTGATCCTTTGCCCCATACTTTGAGATGCTCCTCCCTCGTCGATCAAGGATTTTGATTCTCGTGCTCGTGATAGGCTTAGCTTTAAGCCGCTATCGTTCGGTTCGGATAAAAGTAAAGTCCCTTCGGTCGGTTCTCGTGCATTGCACGAGATGCAAATGCTAGTACTATATTAAAAAGGTAACTTTCAATTTCAAATTGATTTAAATGACAATTTTGCAAATAAATTCAATTAAAACGGGAAAAATTAAGTTATGATTCAAAAAATTGCCAACAATCAATTGCCGTTATTTAGGCCACGACTTTAGCAATATCATATTTTCTAATTATCTTTTAATAATATTACTATTTTATTATATGTTATATTTGGTGAATTCAATACATGTTGTTTTTATTATTTATAAATAAATGTAAAATTAATTATTACCTATCATGTGATGTGATGATATACATATTTATATAAAGAAAAAAGTTTGACATTCTATGCACATTAGTGAAGATTTCAAGTGATGAGTTCGAAAAAAAGAAAATAAATGGAAATATAGAAAATATAATCGAGCTCAAAATGGAATTTTTAAGGTTATAAAAAAGGGAGATTGAGATTTATGTTTGATATTTTTGTTTCAAAAATAAATAATACTCCATTCGTCCAAAAAAACATAAAAAAAATAGTTTATTGTTGCCATTTTAGGACGTCCACATAAATTAATCTCTTTCTTCATTCATAGTACAATTAATTATCATTATTAATAATAATTTATATGGATTTTAGTTATGAATATAAAGATAAATAAATTTATAAAAATATTAACACTTACTATTTAAAATTAAAAAATATTTAATAGTTCCAAAAACTCTTTCTACTAATAGAAAATTTGAAAGAAAAAATATCTAGACATTTTGGTGAAATTTTAAAATATACTAAGGTTTTGTTAAGATCTTGGTTATCCATTTGATATACTTCCAACTATATGATAATTTTATCTTCATTTTAACGCAACTATTTTTATTAGAGCTCTTTTTTTTAATAATATAATAAAATATAAAATTTATTTTTACTATTTTAATTAAGTAGGTAACACCGTGCATCGCACGAGAGTAAAACTAGTCGATAGATATTTCATCGTAATTGTATTCAGAGCCACTAATTTGGAATCAAATTATTATTATTATTTTGTATTTTTTAGGCGAATTTGGAATCAAATTATATAAAACAAGATTATATAATTTATAATCTAATTAGAGTATATAATTATTTTTTATCATTTGATTTCACTTTTATTAGTGAATAATAGGTTGATAAATTAAAAGTTATATAATTTTTTAAAATTTTGAAATAAAAGTTAAGTATACTTCACAGTGTTATAATAAATATTATTTTTATAAAAATAATAGTTATAAGAGTGTGACAAAGTAACACACATAAAATTGTGGAAGACTTGAATCTCACACATATGTACACATAAGAGTGTACATTGTTTCTAGCACCTGCTGCAAACGTATTAATCACCACTCTCTAGTCTCTACAGCTGCAGCAAACACAACACAAAACTCCCATTTTCTTTTTTCTTTTTTCCA
The DNA here is from genome assembly GCF_028751815.1 of Salvia miltiorrhiza. Classification (NCBI taxonomy): domain Eukaryota; kingdom Viridiplantae; phylum Streptophyta; class Magnoliopsida; order Lamiales; family Lamiaceae; genus Salvia; species Salvia miltiorrhiza. The sequence continues at coordinate 55,120,494 of NC_080393.1, forward strand.
TTTTCCTTTTTCCTTTTTCCCGCACTCTCGCTCCTCAAAAACAAGCATGAACAATCGGAGTTGGATAGAGACTAACCCTATGGCAAACGACTCGATCTCGGAGAGCGAGAGGCAACAGATCGAGCAGATTATGGAGCTCGAATTCGAGGAATTGGAAGTCGAAGAAGTGGAGGACGAGGAATCGTCTGACGATGAGTAGTCAGTGTTTCGATTAATTTCTGTTACCAGAGGATTTGTAGTTTTTTGCGGTCGATTTCGTTTCTGATTGCTTTGTCGTTCGGTTTGGGGGATTTTTTTTGGGGTGAGATGCGTGGTTGAGCTGAAATTTTTTCCTTGCTAATTTTGCGTGTTCCTGGCGAAGGCTGGAATTGGCGGTGTTGGATTTAGGGTTTTTGAAAGCCGATAGACTGTTTGAATCAACCAGTCGGTTAATTGCATAAATATTTAATAAGCTTTTAATTGTTTGAATCTGATGTTTATGCATGTTACATGCAGCTATGTGAGTGATCAGAAATGGATGTAATTAGTGGAGAACTCGTGTTGCTAGTTGGTGCATGTGTGAATAACCTGTGTATTTAATGCATTGGATTTGAAAATAAGTAAGTTGAAACATAGCATAATTAGGATTCATATGGTGGCTCTTTGAGGTTAAGCGAATTGGAGAGAAGTTATCGGTTCATATTGTAGCCGCAGTTCAAGCACTTGATGATAGTAGTGGACTTCGAGCGATATAAGTAATGCTTCAATATGTCGATTGTTGTAGATGTTGGCATTTTGCAATGGGTCTACAAGAATTGCTGAATCAATGGATTTCTTGTGTGGCGATTGTTGTTCAATTCACTAATCCTTTTTTCATTCCATTGGGATTTTGTAGTCGCCGTGTTTCTGCAGGAGCTTCTGCATCTGGCGAATATACATATGATACCAATTTAGTCACCTTGCATTCGTATCTCGGTGGTAGGCCACTTTTTGCTAATATTCATTGTCAATTTTTTGAAATAGTTTACTTGAGAAAAAAGGAGATGCTCTATCTCTGACTCACTAATCATTGCATATCAGATGTTGAAGACACTCACAGTAAGCTGGCATTTCTGGATGGTGGTGCTGTGCTGACCCTTCCCCTGTTTTATCTTGAAGGTACTTTATCCGATGCAAAGTGAAGAGTTGTTACTAGTGGCCTGTTAATTTGTTATCTTCTTTGTGCAATAGTCCGATGTCAAACTGCTGGTGGAATTATCTGCTTGGATATTATGTATAACCTTCATTGGCAGATGCTATCTCACTCTCAATGTCAGAGGTGTATAAGAGGGCTGCCTCCTTGAATAATATAAGAAATATTATGACTTTTCTATCACGAACTGTGTGATGTGTTCTATGTTAATGCTGTATATAATATTATGTACATATTTATATGTATAACTAGTTAGTGTTTTGCTATCACAGATTACTTCCACCTCAAAGGGAAACACATACTTGTCAGTGGGTGCATCGAGCTAATACAACTACTGATACACATTTCTATTTATTGAATTTGTGAATTATATTATTTTACCTTTCTTTACAGGCGTTGTTCTATTTCCTGAGGCAACACTTCCCCTTAGAGTAGTTTCTCCTAATTTTATAGCTGGTGTTGAGAGAGCAATGGCACATGTTGATGCTCGTTATACAATTGGTGTGGTATGTGCTATTAATTTCCTCCCTATGAATGCACACTTGTTTCATGTACAAAATGTAGTATTGTTATCCTTATGTCAGGTTTCCCCTTCAGGTTCGTGTTTACTGGGATCCCAACAATGGTAGGCGAAGGCTTTCAACAACTGGCACTACTGCAGAGGTACAAAGTGGAACCCTTTGTGTATTATTCTTTTTGATTGTGGATGATTGATACATATATTCCTATTGCGTCATTTATATGTCATGGTGAATTACTGCTCCATGTTCGTAATATATTAGTTGGAGCATATATTAAAACAGACCATATGCAATAAATTAAATCACATTGAGATTCTAAATTAATCATTAGCCATAATGTACAAATATACAATTATACATGTGTGGGAAACTCTTAAGTACGCTGATTTAACTGTAAGTCCATCTATCTACTAGATCCGTAGAACCAAATTTGGGTGATCTCTGGAAGGACACCTCCAATTGGGCTGATCATGGCCTTTTATCTATCCCTTAAATGACCCCATTTTTTTTAATTTTGTACGGTACTATGGTTTTGTGGATATCTTTCTCGTGCGTTTAAGGTTTTAAATTTTAATATTAAAAAATGTTTGTTTCTTATCAGTCCTATAACATCGGATGGAAACCTTATGTTTTAAGGATATATCGGTGGGCTCATTGGCCTCGTTTAGCAACTTGGGTTAACCATTTTGGCAAAGCTAGAACGGGTGCCAAGTGGCTGCTAACGGAGTCCATTGTGCCTTTGTACTGCTACAGTCTCTCACCCCCATGGGTTCGGGGCATTGCAGTAGTAAACACAAGCCCAATGTGGGTCAAGCTGTGGTAGTGGAGTCCATTGTGCCTTTGTATTGCTACAGGCAGCAGGCTCTCACCCCCATGGGCTGGGGCATTGCAGGAGTTAACACAGCCCAATGTGGGGCAAGCTGTGGTGTGAGTAGAAGTTTAAGTCAAGCCCACACCTATGGCTGGCCTTAGTTAATATTTCTCAAGTTTCTGTATATGGTTTGTTTTACATTGTCAGTTATTCATCTCCTGGCGCTTGCCTAAAGAAATCAACATTTTGTATATCTTTCATGACACTTAAATATGTGCTCCAAGTGTTTCTTTGTAGATTGGGATGTACTCTATGCATTGTGCTGAGCAGCTGTCGCATCATAGACTATCAGTTTCTTATATCAGTTTATAAATTAGTAGAGACCTTAAGCTATAGTTTTAATTCTTGACTGTACTATTTTGTGAATAATTCTCACTATCTTAATAACAGATTCGGCAATATAGGAAACTGGAAGATGGCTCTGTAAATATTGTTGCCCGTGGACAGCAGCGCTTTCGCCTGAAGCGCCGTTGGATTGATGTTGAAGGATCGGTAAGTACTATAAGAAATTAAGTTATGCTTGTATGCTTGTCTTCTCGCTGTTAACTTTCTATTATGCTGCTGTTTCCAAACAGCATTGTGGAGAGGTTTATATCATTCAGGAAGATGTGCCATTAAGAACACCACGGGAAGCTGTTGGTAAACTGGATCCATTAAGAAATTATCAGGCAACTATTCATCACAGCTGTGAGGAAGGAAATGATTCTGATGTGATGTCAGAGGGAAGTTTTGAAAGTGAACTTTCATCAACAGAAAGGAGGCTGCATCATAATGTTCTTGTATCTTCTCATAATTCTGAGGCATATGACGAGTCCATAAGTAGCGACGATGAAAGATCTGAGCGATTTTATGAATGCCAATCAGAAAGATCTCCATTAGAAAACCATACAAGACCAGTGCGGTTAGGACGCAACAAACAGAATGCTGATGACAGTCCTGGAGTTGGGAAGAGGTCAATTTCATACATGCAGCCTTCTAACAAGGTAGGATGGGGAAAGCACTCTGTAGCCCAATTTCGTGATGTTCCGAGAGCCTTCTGGCCCGTTTGGGTTTACCGCATGTATGACTCGTATGTACTTGCTAGGAAGGCAGCAGGTACAGTGGTATTGTTTTCTACTTAGTGCAGTTTCTGTTACATGTACTATGCATATGTAATAGCAGCATCAGGCAGGAGTAATATTTTGTTCTGTTCTCAAAATCTCTTAGTGGTGACCTACCCACTGGGGCATGTTTGTTTTTTTCTCTTGGGTAGAAAGATAGCGTCTTTAAGAGTTCGAATCGGATGATATTGACACTAAATTTGGTTTGAAAAATGTTTTGGATTGTAATATTTGCAGATCGCTGGAATCAAGTTGTTAAAGCCCCAAACATGGATAGCCTGGTGATGAAACCAGATCTTCTTTCATTCCATATTGCTAGTAAAATTCCAATATCTGATACTGCAAGGCAAGAACTCCTGGAGATTGATGGAACAACTTATAGATTGCGGAAAGAGATTGAGTTGCTGGAAAGTTTCGATAAAATTCGTTGTAAAACTTGTCAGGTAACTTTCGAAGATAGTTGTGTTCATATATGTGAATTGTAGGTACTTGTTCAGACAATATGACATTTTTTGTGCTGTGTAGACTCTCATTGGAAAGAGAAGTAACATGTTAGTGATGTCTAGTGATGGTCCACTTGGTGCTTATGCTAATCCACATGGTTACGTGCACGAGGTGATGACTCTCACCAGGACAGATGGAATAGCAGTCACAGGGCGTCCAGTAAAAGAATATAGCTGGTTTCCAGGGTAAAATTTCATTTACCATTAGCAGTTCAGATACCACCCAATTTGAGGAATTTTTGCAAGTATTTTTGAAGTTGCAAAAGCCATGTGTTTTCTCACTTATTTCAGTTATTCAATGTAGGATGAAAACAAATTGCCATCCTAACTATACCCATATTTTTCACGTTGGATCTCAATAATTGTTGCGACATTTAACAATCTAAAGTGCTGATATTTCTTCAATTTTCATCTAGAAAACAATAGTATCTTAACTGTATGCTAAAGTTCAATTATATTGATATATTCCAAGTTCTTAGTAGATTTAGTATTTTAAGACCTTTAAGTATAAACCATGAAATTTTTGTGTATGTTGAAGCTAAATACCCTCCTTCAATTGTCTATTTCTTCATCTATGTCATTTATGGCTTAATAATTCAGATAGCTAGGTGTTTCTGGATGACGTAGTGCCCTGAGTATCATTTGTCTGTGAGACAACACGTTTTTTTATGTCGGGTAATAAAGGCAAAAGATTGAAAACCATCAAAATGCTCTTTTTTTTGGTTCCCTGCTATTCTTGTGTGACTTAATTTTTCAAAAGCATTTGAACACTGCATGTTTTATAACAGTTTCCTGAATTTTATGGTAATAAAGGCAAGTATTTTTTGCTTTTGCATTGTATGCTGTCTAACTATTTCGAGTGATTGAACCATGGTTCTAAATAAAAGAAGATTTTGTGCATTTGTTGAGATATTATCTATTTTTGGATGGCAGTTACGCATGGTCAATGGCTGAATGTATAATGTGCGGATCGCAAATGGGTTGGTATTTCTCTGCCACAAAGAAGAAAATGAGGCCTCAGGCATTCTGGGGGCTAAGGAGTTCACAAGTGGTGGACGAGACACTCTAGAAACAGCAGTGTCGTATCGAGGTATGAGACTCTTGCTTCTATCGTGCAGATAACTATATGTTGTATAATGGTTTACAGAAAAAGGGATTGGACAACTTTGGATGATGGTGTAGATGGAACTTATAGTAGGTTGTGATATATACATATACATTTATATAATGAATAATTTATAGTGTTCTGCTGAGCTAATTTTCTTTTCATCTGCGTATCTACTGTGGATATATTCAGTGTATATATCATTGTCTCTTGATTGTTGCTTACAACACAGATTCTCCTGTATAATTGTCCTCACATGATGTAATTGGATGGGTGTAAATGCTCTAACAAGCGTCCTATTAGAATGTCTAATAAGACAAATTTACAAGTGTTCTATTAGGGAGCATTCTCTTTGGTTGTAAATTTATCATGGGAAAATGAGGGATAAACAAAATTTCACTCTTGAAATCCTTCCTTTCTTTTCCCACATTTCCTACTTGACCATTACTCATTCATCATGTACACTACAAAGGAGGGATAATATTATACACTTGTAGTGTACATGAGGAATGAGTAATGGTCAAGTAGGAAATGTGGGAAAAGAAAGGAAGGAATTTAAGGGTGAAATTTTGTTTATCCCTCATTTTCCCATGATAAATTTACAATCAAAGAGAACGCACCCTTAGAGTATGTGAGTCCGCATGAAAGACCTGTACATACAATTTTGAGGCTCAAACTTCCAATTCTTTTGCATAAAATATTGTGAGTCATCTTCCTGGTACAAACACTTTATTTGTTTTTTAAAGTGATATTGGGAAAATAATGTTGTTAACTTTTGCATTTATGAATTTTTTAGTGCTTTCTTTACTGAACTTTTTCCAATGTCTATCTTATATTTGAGGACATGTTAAGAGGAAGAGCTTTTAAAATAAATTGATGTAGACATGAAGTTTTTGTATGATTCTAGATGGAAATATACTTGTATTTATAGTTAGTAACATTTTAGAAGTTCAATACTTATTTAAGGAAGAGTTTAGGTCACTATTCCTAGTAACAATTTATAAACTCATACTCCCTTCCTTTATGAGAACTAGTATGCCTTCTCATGGTGCGATGCACCGACTGCAACGATCTGACTTTAGATTTGACGGTCGTCCGAAGGAAATATACTAGTATTACAATTGGTAACATTTTAGAAGTTCAATACTTATTTAAGGAAAAGTTTAGGTCTGTATTTCTACTAACAATTTACAAACTCATACTCCATTCCTTTATGAGAACTAGTACGTGCGATGCATCGGTTGTAACAATTACAACCGATTCGATTTCAGATTTGACGACCGTCCAAAGAAAATATACTAGTATTTACAATTAGAAACGTTATAGAAGTTTAATACTTATTTAAGAAAAAAGTATAGGTCCTTATTCCTAGTAAAAATTTATAAACTCAAACTCCATTCCTTTATGAGAACTAGTACGCCTTCCCGTGTGCGATGCACCGGCTGTAACAACGCAGCTTCAGATTTGATGACTTTTCCCTCATATCAACATTATTCCTTTTTAGCGTGATTTGTCTCCACTTGCACGCTCCCTGATAAACTTCCCACATGGCTACCAGAATAGAGGATGCATCTTCTTTGTATGAGTAGCATATATCAAATCATTTAAGCTTTCATCGAATATGCAGTCTCATACCTCCATATTCTTGGAATCTCTCTCTTTTGGGTGTGTTTCGGTTCATCCATATATCTCTCTGTTTGGAAGCATTGATAGGAGCCACTCTTTGTCTGTGTATAAGGCACCGACGATTACTCTTTACTTCTGTCCCGGGCGTCACATACCCACAAATTTCGCTTGGTTCGTCCCCGAACCACACCGTACAGCGAGAGGTTTGGCTGTGACAACCCGACTTCATACTTGACGGCTGTCACCACCGACCAAAACGAGTTTTTTCTAGCGTGTTTAGTACTCATTGCACGCTTTCTGATAAACCTCATCATGGAATTGCTCCAAGCTAAGAATGCTTAACCTTGGAGTTTCTTCTACGTGGTAACTAGAAAATAAAATACACCTTGTTTGTTTGTAATTGGTATAATAGTACCAAAACAAAAAAGGGAAATAAAATGGTCATATTTTGTCCTATAGATTCTAGCTTCTTGTGTTTCTGATACTTATACTACAATGTTTTGTACTCAACCATTCTCTATTTAGTCAACTTGAGCTCCATGCAAAATGTAAAGTGTTTTTTGAGTCCAAGTTTGTGTTATCTGGGGAACACACTGGCGTAGGACTATTTCTCACCGTCCATATTCCGCCTCGTATTACATCATATGTATTTATTTGTCATTTCAAGAAGAATTTACAATCAGAGTAGTGTAGACATACAAAACTTGTATCATCTTTCTTCTATCTTTAGGGTTATTAACATTCAAGTGCCACTCTATATTTTTCACAACCTGTTCTGGATGCGCTGAGTCTCAATCTAATTTCAAAACTCATTAGAGGGTTGCTCGCGCCAATCTTTGGCATGAGGTAATTAGTGAATAAGAGATGATCCTCCTACTTAATAAACTTGTTTGGGACCATCAAACTGTTGCCGTCTTCTAATTTGCAGTCATTCAACAATAGTTTCACCACTAAATAGTCAGTTGTTGTACAGATTTTATTAATATTTGCTCTCAAATGCATTGCACTGTTTCACCTTCATAATAATCGGGCCGTTGGTCTTGGCAGAGATGTGCTTCGAGCAACTTCGTGGCTGCACTAATAATGTCAGCTTTGTTCGCCTTTACGCAGGATACTGCGAGAACCTAAATAAGGGTTGGCTAAGAACCACCATTGACTTAATACTAGTTTTTATTTTTTTCGGTCATTTTCGTGTAAGAATGTTGTGATGATCTTCTTCAAGTTCATTTGTTGGATAAGAAATTTTCAAGGGTACTTGGCCAATCAACTTATCCCAATGATTTTCAATGAAAAAAATTATACATGACGCCTCTGTGGTGTTGTTAAATTGTTCAGACTACAACGCAATTTTCAACTAAGAACCACTTAATATCAACATTAATTGGAGAAGAACTCCCAAGAAAATATTCAGTAACACCAAGGGACACCCATTGAAGAGCACACTCAACAATCAACTTGTTGAAATGCATTTTTGCACTATCGTACCAAAAGTGATTTTGGATATGCCTTCTTAGAGCAGTGATACTTTTCTCTAAGAGTTGACTAAATTTCATATCACCACGTTGATCTTTGATCAACAGCTTTGATGCACATGCCATTGCATAGTAAAAGAGTGCTTGGATTTTCACCGGATAATCATGTATATCCATTTTCGTGCACCATCTGCACACAACAATGTAGGTAATAACCCAACCTACATGCACAATGTGAGCACTTTTTTTTATTCCAAGTTGTACTTCAGGCAACATGGTAACAACAAGATCCTTGGACTTCATTGAGTATGCATGGAGAAACACATTCCACCATAGACCCCTGTTAATGGAAAATCCCACCTGAAATTTGATTCTAACTTCTCATACCTCGTGTCAACGATGTCAACTGTGAAGCTATGAAAAAACATGCAATTTTGTGAAAATTTGAGACTAGTTGATAGAAAGTTTTCACAATATCCAAATCACATTCTTCACCTCTTAATATTAGGAGTGCTAGTCCAACGGGGACAAAATCCCTCAAGAATACCTGATCGCTGGTATCGTCATCATTAGGCGCCGATCACTTTCCCTTTGAATTCAACCATTGTGTTTCTCAAAGTCTTCCACGCCAATTTTTTTGTTTTGTCTACGATGAAATGCTCCAACTAATTTTTCGTTTCGGTTGTGAAATTCTCCAATGATATGTTGCCTCACATATTGGTATCGGAGAGAGAGAAGAGAGAAGAGTAAGAGATTTTAGTGAGAATGAGAGATAAAATTTCTAAGAGAAAAATTGGAGGGAGTAGGTGATGACGTGTGATTTGGATATTGTGATTTTTTTTTATTAGCGATGTTTGAATTTTCACGAAATGATGTGTTTTGCTGTAGCTTCACAGTTGATATCGTTGACATAGGGTATGATATGAGAAGTTAGAAGTAAATTTCGGGTGGGACATTCCCATAGACAGTGGTACATGGTAGACTGTGCTTCTCTACACATACATAATGAAGTCCAAGGATCTTGTTGTTTTCATGTTGCTTGAAGTGCACCTTAGAATAAAAAAAGATGCTCACTTTGTGCATGTCGGATAGATTGCCTACATTGTTGTGTACATATGGGTGCACAAAAATGGGCATACATGGTTTTCCGATGGAGATCAAAACACTATTTTACTATGTAATGATATATGTATCAATATTGTTGATCAAACATCAGCGTGGTGATATGAAATTTAGTCAATTCTTAGGAAAAAAACATTATTGCTATAAGAAGGCATATCCAAAATCACTTTTAGTATGATAGTGCAACAGTGCGTTTCAACAAGTTGATTGTTGAGCGTGTTCCTCTATGTGTGTCCATTGGTGCTGCCGGATATTTTCTTAGGAGTTCTTCTCCAACTAATGTTGATTTTATGTGATTTTTGGTTGAAAATTGTGTAGCAATTTAGCAACACCACAACATGCATCGTATATAACCTTTTCATTGGGATGAGTTCATTAGCCAGTATCCTTGAAAATTGCTTATGCAATAATTGAATTCGAAGAAGATCATCACAACGTTCTTACATGAAATGATTGAAAAAATAAAAGCCGATGTTATCTGAATGGTGGTTCTTGCTCGACCCTAATTTGGGTTCTCACAATAGCCTGCATAAAGGCGAACAAAGTTGACATTGTTAGTGCAGCCACGAAGTTGCTCAAAGCACATCTCTTTATGACCAATGACTCGAATATATAATGGTGAAACATAGCAACACATTGAAAAAGAAGCAAAGGTTAATATAACTTGTACAACTGATATCTATTTAGTGGTGAAACTATTGTTGAAAGACCCTAATCTACTGCAAATTGTTTCTATGGAGGTAGAAGATGACAACAGTTTGATGGTTCTTGACAAGTTTATTGAGCCGGATGATTATATCTTATTCACTGATTACCTTATTCCAAAGATTAGCGCGAGCAACCCTCGAATGAATTTTGAAGAATTAGACTTATACTCAACTCATTCGGAACAATTCGTGGAAGACATGGAGTGACACTTGACTGAAGAAAGATGATGATACAAGTTTTGTATGTCTACACTACTCTGATTGTAAATTCTTTCGAAAAGGTGTGAAGAAAAATGATGGAACAAGAGGCGGGATATGGACTGTGAGAGGTGGTCCTATGTCAGCTTTTTCCCAAATAATAACACAAAACTTAGAATAAAAAAACACTCCACATTTTGCATGGAGCGCAAGCCAACTGAATGGAGAATGTTCAGTACAATCTTGAACAAGGTGGAGTGAATATGGTATTGTGCAAGCTGATAAAAACAATATAGTATAGGTATCAGAATATGGTATGATAAGACCATTTTTCATTTTTGGTTGTTTGCTGATCAAGACCATTTTATTTCTCCTTTTGTTTTTGTGCTATCATACCAATTACAAACAAACTGTTGGGAAATATAGACGCCAATAATTCCGCCCAGGATTGTTGTTGGGAAATTAGACACAACTAATTCCGCCCGGGATCAAGTGTGACTCAATATTGTGGATATCGACCGATATGAAACGAGAAGAAAAATGACACCGATATTTTTAACGTGGTTCGGCCAAACTGCCTACGTCCACGGACCCACACCAATATATTAGAGAATCTCAAAAGGAGGAGTACAACAAAAATACCACACTGTATTTTGTATCTGCCTACGCAGAGGCTATTTCTCAACTCACTTTTATCACTCGTGTATAACTTCCACACTGAAGTTTTCTCTCGCAAGATTTTTTCTCTCTATCTCTAGCAAATAACACTTTGCTTCTGGGGGTGTTGGTGGTTCTGGGTTTTTTGGGGTGGTTACTAGCTGCTGCCATGCCTTTTATTTATAGGCAAAATGAGGGGGAAGCTTTCCGCATTTGTTGAAGAACACAACGAAGCAAAGTTGGAATTGTGCAGCAAACTTTGATTTGTTAGCAGCACACCCTTTTTGGCCACAACTTTTGATTGGCCGCAACTTTTGACCAACAATCTCCCACTTGAAGACTGATTTCAATCTGTCTTCACACCTCAATCAACGCAGCAGCCTTTCTGTCTTTAACTGTAAAGACATAACCGGTAGTGCTTCTCCTGCGATTTACCGCACCGGCAAAAATCTGCATCTACAAAACCTTGTAGTGCTACATTACCTCGTCGAAAGCACAAGCATCTATCAGTAGATCCACGTAGATATCTCAATATCCACTTTACTGCTTCCCAATGCTGCTTTCCAGGATTTGCCATAATTCTGCTCACAACTCCCACTGCATGAGCGATATCTGGTCTAGTACAGACCATGGCATACATCAGACTTCCAACGGCTGAGGCGTAAGGAATTTTAGCCATGAAGTCTCTTTCCTCCTTTGTCTTTTGAGAGTGCTCTTTGCATAGGCGGAAATGGTTAGCTAACGCTGAGCTAACCGGCTTAGCACTGCTCATGTTGAATCTTTGCAAGATTCGATCAACGTATTTGGCCTGAGACAACTGCAAAACACCTTTTTGCTTGTCTCTGTAAATTCTCATCCCGAGAATTCGCTTTGCTTCTCCTAAATCCTCTCCTCAAACCAAGGACCACATCATGTCCTCCCTCGAACGACAATCCGTACATCTTGCACCGCCGTTACCACTCAACGGGACTCGCTGCCTGACCACAGTATCAGGAAGACTTTCGATACAAGGAACCACCGGATTCAATCGTGAGTTCACTGGGGGTACACCTCCGTATATCTTGCACCGCCGTTACCACGCAACGGGACTCGCTGCCTGACCACACTATCAGGAAGACTTTCGATACAAGGAACCTGAAGTCGAGATGACCTCCTGGGAATAGGAGTTAGAGCTGGAACTGGAGACTGTGGTGGATCAGCCTCAGAGTTGGGCTCCTCCGTCTGCAAACTTTCATCTGCTTGCTTCAATGTACTGCACTATTCAGTATCATCTGGATCAACATATGTTGGATCATCACTTGTTGTGTCGGTGGACTGCACTGCATTCCTGTCCTTGTACATCACATTTTCATTGAATATGACATTCCTGCTTCGAATGACCTTCCTGTTTTTGTCATCCCAAAAACGGTACCCGAACTCATCTCCACCATATCCAATGAAAGTACATTTTAGTGATTTGGAGTTGAGCTTACTCCTGGCATTATCACTAATGTGTACATACGCGACACAACCAAATACTTTCAAGTGAGAAAGTTTGATTTCTTTGCCACTCAAAACTTTCTCCGGTATTCTGTACTCCAATGGTACAGATGTCCCATGGTTAACGAGATATGCCGTTGTGTTGACAGCTTCTGCCCAAAATTGTGTTGGCAATCCTGCATGTATCCTCATGCTCCTTCTGTCAACGTCCGGTTCATGCGTTCTGCGACTCTATTTTGTTGTGGGGTCCCTGGCATTTCCAACTTGATGCCATTCTGGTAACAAAATTTCTTGAACGCCATATCTTCGTATTCTCCGCCATTATCGGATCTCTTTATCCGTAAGCCAGTTTCATTCTCCACCATGGCCTTCCACTTCTTGAACGCCTCAAACACCTCTGACTTTTGTCTCAAGAAGTAAACCCACACCTTTCTCTAGTGGTCATCGATGAAAGTCACAAAGGTAAGACTTTCCGCCAATGGATGAAACTCTTGCTGGACCCCAAACATCTGTGTGGACTAACTCAAGCTTTACTTGCTTCAGAGTTCTACCACTTGTGTTGAAACTCACCCTCTTCTGGTAGTTTCCCTTTCGAATGCATATACTTGAGCCCTTTCTGGCTCATGTGCCCAAGTCTTTGGTGCCACAAATTTGCATTCTTCTTGTTATCAGCAACTGCAATTGTCACACACGCATTCATCGCTGTGTATAGGCTGCCAGTATCCTTGCCACGTGCAAGAATCATTGCGCCCCTAGTGATTTTCCAACAATCACCTGAGAGGTGTGTATCACATCCTTCTCTCGACAATTGCTTGACGGAGATCAAGTTATTCCTCAACTTTGGAATATGTCTCACGTCCTTCTCCTTCATACAGATTCATTGAGTTTGATCTGTACTTCTCCTTCAGCCACAACATTGGCTTCGGTCTTTTTCTCGTTTCCCTTTGAAGGTACTTTACACTGCGTTCTGTAGTGCCCGACCTGACCACAGTTCCAACATTCAACAGACTTTGATTTGTTGAAATTCTTGTGGTTCGTGGAGCTCTGCCTGCCATTCTTTGACTTGCTCCGTCCATGTCCTTGACTTCTGGATTTTCCTTCAAGGGCTTATACAGGTCCTTTTGGTACAAGTAATCCTCCATTTGCATTTTTCAAAAAATCCAAAATTCACACCGTTGAATTTATCAATTTTGGAAATTTTATCGTCTGTCGACATTGCTCCCACTCGATCTGGACTCCTTGGATCGTTTCTGATTTTTCAGCTAACCACCGTGTTTAGAACACCTTTTGTCGACAAATCGGAACCGTCGACAAATTTCACTATTCACGGAATTCACTATTCACGTGAATAGTAACAGCGAAAAACATCAGAAAATATCTGCCACCACCGTGGCTCTGATACCAGTTGTTGGGAAATATAGACGCCAATAATTCCGCCCAGGATTGTTGTTGGGAAATTAGACACAACTAATTCCGCCCGGGATCAAGTGTGACTCAATATTGTGGATATCGACCGATATGAAACGAGAAGAAAAATGACACCGATATTTTTAACGTGGTTCGGCCAAACTGCCTACGTCCACGGACCCACACCAATATATTAGAGAATCTCAAAAGGAGGAGTACAACAAAAATACCACACTGTATTTTGTATCTGCCTACGCAGAGGCTATTTCTCAACTCACTTTTATCACTCGTGTATAACTTCCACACTGAAGTTTTCTCACACAAGATTTCTCTCTCTCTAATATCACACCCTTCTCTGGTGTTGTTCTGGGGGTTTTGGGGTGGTTACTAGCTGCTGCCATGCCTTCTATTTATAGGCAAAATGAGGGGGAAGCTTTCCGCATTTGTTGAAGAACACAACGAAGCAAAGTTGGAATTGTGCAGCAAACTTTGATTTGTTAGCAGCACACCCTTTTTGGCCACAACTTTTGATTGGCCGCAACTTTTGACCAACACAAACCAGATGCATCTTCTTTCTTTCCAGGTGATCACGTGAAAGAAACTCAAAGGTTAAACGTGCATAGCTTAGAGCAATTTCATGATAAATAATCTTCTGAAAAATTTCTCACGGAGCGTGCAAGTGAGGACAAAATATCTATGGGACAATCGTCAAGTCTGAAGCTGGGTCGTTACACCAGCCATGATATATTTATTTAAGAGAATATGTACTCATATTGTGGTACCCAAATCTAATTAAAATTTAAATGAATATCCATGCGCAAAATCATGAATAAAAATAAATATTTAATATGAAAATTATGAAATAAATATTTTATTTTAAAGGGTTAATTGCCGCTAAATTCAAAAGCTTTTTGAAAATTCGCGATATTCTCACCAACTTCAAAATCGGCATATAAATACATGAATTGAAAATCCGTTCTTAATGTTCCCAAACTCAGAAAAAACCCCCAAATTGAAGGTGACGTGGACTACCGTAAATACAACGTGGCATAGTCGGCGGTGCAAGAAAACGACGTCGTTTTGATTTCCAACAACAATTAAAAAAAAAGAAAAAAGAAAAAAAGAAAAATTGGGATTGTGATTTCCGGCGAGAGCTTCAAGCTCAGATGGCGGAGCCGTCACTGGCATCTCCCTCCATGAATCGTGCTCTGGCATCTCCCTCGCCTCACCCCATTTACAGAACCAGACGGCCACCACAGCTGAAGCCAGCCACCGCCGGTCCTCCCCTCTCCCTCGAATCTCTGGCCGCCGCCTGCTCGTAGATCAGGCGACGCCGCCTCCAACTCTCTCTCAGTCCATTTCATCCCTCTCACAACAGAACCCACACCTCACACCGTCCACGTCGTCTCCTTCTTTGGAGACGGCGAGAGCGCCGCCTCCTCCGTCTCGCTCGTCCCCTTCTCTGTTCACTGAACTCGGCGGCCGCAGCAGCAGAAAGCCCGCCGCCACCGCTGACCGCGCCTGCCTCCCTCCACTCTCTCTCTAAAACTCCCGGCGACAGCAACCCTCCTCACGGCCTCCTTGCGCAGTGGCGTTTGCCTGGGCAGACGAATGACGGCGGCGCGGTGGTGGCGTGGTTGGGGGGGTAGGGGAAGGGATGAGAGAGGGGATAGGGGGTAGGTGGTCGGGGGGTTGGGGAAGGGGGTAGGGTTGGGGGTGTTTGGGGATGGGGGTAGGATTTTTTTATTTTTTTGTAAATTAATTTATTAATAAAGTATTATATTTTAATAAAATAAGATTATTAAAAAAATGAAAAAAATGACATGTAATACCTAATAGCCATGTATTTGACACATAATCAGTCATTGCCACCTCATCTCGCCGGAGTTAATAATTTTGGGAACATTAAGAACGAATTTTCAATTCATGTATTTATATGCCGATTTTGAAGTTGGTGAGAATATCGCGAATTTTTAAAAAGCTTTTGAATTTAGCGGCAATTAACCCTATTTTAAAATACATTACTAATGACATAATCTTGCAAAAATGTCATTTTTCTAATATCATTTGTTTCACCATCAACCTTCCACACGCCTCCGACCTTAAAAAACCTAAAAATGTGGAACATTTGAAAATATTTTGGGCTATGACAAACCTACTCACTTAAAAAAAAAAAATCGTCCTCGAAATTTAATAAATCATGGTTGCAATAAACTTTGACACAATAACCTCAATGATTGTAGAAAATCTTAACATACTTTTATTTTATATTCATCCCTAAAAAAATAACTTCTTGAAAACACTTTTACCTTAAAGTCGGAATGCGTAGTGATCGAATGGCTTTGTCGCACATAACTTTTAAAAAGTTTTATGCATAAATATTTTGCAGAGTCTATTGGAAAGTAGACCTGCTCTGATATCCCACTACAAGAAAAATGCTGATAGAAATCGATTTTTATTATGTTGGGAAATTATGTGCAATTTCCCTCTAACCAGATATGTGAGAGCGAAATAAATGCGGAAAAATAAAGTCACAAATTTGATAACGGAGTTCGGCCAATTATGCCTACGTCTCCGGAGCTGCTGCAGATCTATTTAACAAAGGGAGAAAAATATACAGTGTTTACAACACTCACAACACTCAACTCACAACCCGTTATACCCCGAGAAAATTAATATCTATTTTTCTCACACCAAAAGCTTCTAACTAAGCTTTTGTCTCAAACCCTCAAACTCTCGTATTTGAGATTTTCCTTCAACTCACTCTTGCTCTCTCTACATTACAAAGCTGATGAATGTTACATATTTATAGGCATGAGAGGGAGACAACAACATTAAATGTTGTGGAAGAAGTATACGGCTACTTTTGCCTTTTCAACTATCATGGGCTAAGTTGCAATTTTTCTTTACCTAGCCTTTCACTTCTCAATAGTAGCTAGCAGCCAACACAATCTTTACATTGTGTTTCTTCAACAATTGTGGTTGATGTTTGACTAACAATCTCCCACTTGAAGACTGATTTCAATCTGTCTTCATACCTTGATCAATGCAACAACTCCTCTGGTCTTTATTACTCAAGCAGACCAACTGAAGTTGAACACAACCTCAGTTTATCAATGGTTACCGTCTTCGTTAGCATGTCCGCTGGATTTTGAGCTCCACTTATCTTCTCGAGTTTCAAAATCCCATCTTCCAGAAGTGACCGGATAAAATGATACCGCAACTGAATATGCTTTGTTCTGGAATGGAAAGATGGATTTTTTGCTAGATGGATAGCACTTTGACTGTCACAATACAAGACATAATGTCTTGTTGTTTCTTGCCCAATTCCTCCAAGAATCCTTGTAGCCAGACCATTTTCTTGCTGGCTTCTGTGACTGCAACATATTCTGCTTCTGTTGTGGAGAGAGCAACTATCTTCTACAGCTGAGAAACCCAACTCACTGCTGTTCCACCCACAGTATAGACATACCCTGTAGTGCTCTTTCCGATGTCAACATTTTCGGCTAAATCAACATCCACATAGCCTGTCATTGTCGTATCTCCACCTTTGAAACATAGTGCTTTGTTAGTGGTACCCCGTAGATATCTGAGGATCCATTTGACTGCTTCCCAGTGAACCTTGTCTGGATTATTGATCACTAATTTCTTAGCAACAAATACCGCAACTAACACGGTGCAATTGTAGCAAATAATCAGCAACCGAGTATCGTATCCACAGGGACTGAAAACCGAAATAACTCTAGCTATCTCCTAAACAAACTTTAACAGTAGACATGCAACAGAAAGTAGAGATTGATTAACTAAAACGCGAATAACGATAATTAAAATTACGTAGGAAATATCAAATATAAAAGACAACTGATCCTAGGGTAGTAAATTCATTAACTAAATGTACGTAATTAATCTATTAATCCTATGTACCAATTTAATCCAGTTATGATGAGAGATCACTTAATTAATCAATCACTCTCGCTAGAGCAACAACGATCGTAGATTAGTAAATTCTCTATCTCCGCTAGGTCTCAAGAAAATCTACTAACTCCCAATAGCTCATAAGAATAGCTCCCTATAATCCACCTATCTCCGCTAGGTCTCAAGGTTAAGATCATATCATACATTCCTGAATCCGCTAAGCAGTTATCTCCGCTAGGTCTCAAACCGAATAGCTACACATGCAAACTATTGATCAGATAATTCACAAGAAATTAAGCACCAGGAATTATGAATCATAAACTAGAAGACACAAAGGTATTAACAAATAAATCACATGAACCTAATTAACTATTTACAAACCCTAGAATCAGAAAAAGAAACTAGCCAGACATAGCAAAAGAAAGCATAAACATAATTAAAAAGAAAGAAATAATAAAAACTGAATTAAATAAAACCCGGAATGAATGTTGAATGACAGCTGAAATCTTGCAGGAAAAATAAAGCTAATGTATGGAAGCAATAAAATTCTAAGTCTAAAAATAAAAAGAAGAAGAAAAGAAATAAAGAGAGGTAAAGAGATGTGTCTATTAGGTCAGGAAAAGGACCTATATATAGGCACAGGAGATAAATACAGTACAGAGCTCGAAAATACTGATAAAATCCGAAAATCCCGCAAAATCCCGAAAATTCGAAAATTCCCGTCGGGCACTATTCACTGCTGCGCGCGACTTTCTTGTTTCGGCCATATCTTCCTCGTCCGAACTCGGATTTGCGAACCGTTTGCGCCTACGGACTCGTATCGAGACGATCTACAACTTTCATTAAGAGAATTGGTCCAAATTCGAACTCCATATTTCTGTAAAAATCATCAAAATACGAGCAAGTAACATATTTCACAAGATAAAGCAATTTAAGCACAAAACAATCATCCAACACTCAATTTCCTATAAAATTTACATCATAAGAACACTAAAAACAATGGAAACATGAGTGTTATCAATTATTCATGTACATGCTCACTGCTCCCACTGCTTGAGCAATATCTGGTCTGGTACAAACCATGTCATACATCAGACTTCCAATTGCTGAAGCATATGGCACCTTAGCCATATGTGCACGTTCTTCCTTCGTATTCGCTGATTGTTCCTTGGAAAGCCTGAAATGAACACCTAAAGGTGTACTTACTGGTTTAGCATCTTGCATGTTAAACCTGGAGAGTACTTTGTTGATGTACTAAGCCTGCGACAACACCAAAGTCCCCGACTTTGTGTCCCTCTTGATCCTCATGCCAAGAATTTGCTTCGCAGCACCCAGATCTTTCATTGCGAACTGCTTTGACAATTTATGCTTCAAATTATCAATCTCTTGCATGTCTGAACCTGCAATGAGCATGTTATCTACGTATAACAATAAGATAATGAAGTTATTGTCAAACTTCTTAATATAACAACAATGATCTGCTTGGCATCTAGTGAAACCGATGTCACTCATAAAGCTATCAAATTTCTTGTGCCACTGCCTCGGAGCTTGTTTTAAACCGTACAAGCTCTTCTTCAACCTGCACACCAGGTTTTTCTTGTCTGCTGATAAACATGCATTTTTACCTCTTGGTGTATCATTTTTTATGCTTAGTTGTGAGGATTTTGTGTGTTTGATGGTCTATTTGAGCTTATATTCGTTTATGGTCAAGAACTTGTTACTTGCTTGTGTTTGAACGAATTTTCAGAAATAATGAAGCAGATTTTGGAAGAATTGGCTGAAATACAAGTTGTAGCTCGTCTCGTTAGGAGTTCGTCAGCGCAAACGGATCATAAATCGGAGTTCGGATGAGGGAGAACAAGACAAAACAAAATCGCTGCGCAAAGCTGTCAAGGAGTTCTGTTTCGTCACGCGGGCCAGCCATGCGGCCGCGCGACGTGGCCGCGCGAGTCGCCGTATTTCCGCCCAAAATTCGCATTTTTTAGTAATTTTGGGTATTTTTGAGAGCTACAAGACCTAGGGCATATAAATACTCCCCAAGAACTTATTCTCTGCAACTTTTTATCATCTTTTATCATATTTTACTTTTCCTGAGAGCTGAGAGACGGAGAACAGAGCAAGAGCAAGACTGAAGATTCTCGATTTTACTACGGTTTTTCTTGTTGGATGTTTATTTGTTTTATTGAGATATTGATTCTAGTTCATATGTCTATGTGTGGCTAGAATCCTTTTTCCCAAGGTTTAGGAGTAGACATGGTTTGAATTTCTGACTGTTTGATTCAATTAATTGATATTGTTTTTCCTTTTTATGTTCTTGTTATAATTGTTTGCTTTATTGATTGGCCACCAATTTAGCATAATCATAGGTTTTAATTTGAGATCGAGAGATGATAATTATTACCTGAACTAAGAACATAGAACATATTTATTTTAATTCTAAAGGGAATTGATAACTGTGAGGGCGTTAATCCTAGGAACTTTTAGGAGTTACATGTTAGAAGTGTGATCCAGGGATGATAGCCTTGCATGTAATCAACGGTTTGTATGCCACGGGAGGGGGTATGAACTAGCTTAGAGATTGCCTTAGGAATCATCTGATTGATTGAATTGAACATGTTAGTTAGGAGAATCTGTTGAAACCTTTGCCTTGGGAAATCTTCTCTTATCTGTTTCTCTGTATTTTCATAGTTTGATTTATTTTCTTTCATGCTGTTTTTTTTAGTTTGTTCTTTACAACAGAAACTCTTAATTTCGTTTATCCAGATAGAGTAGAATAATTTAGGATAGGAATTGGTTAATTCAGTCTCTGTGGAATACGACCTTGCTTGCTACTGTACACAATTGCACCCGTACACATGCGACGTGTTAATAAAATAGCAAACATCTGCCTTTATGAAGCCTTCTGGTTGCTTCATATAGATTTCCTCCTCCAAGTCAACATGAAGGAAAGTTGTTTTTACATCCAGTTGCGCAAGATGTAAATTCTCCGCAGCTACAATTTTCAACACCAGTCTGATTGTAGTCAACTTCACGACTGGAGAGAAAATTTCGTTGTAGTCAACACCTTCTTTCTGCTGAAAGCCTTTGACAACCAATCTTGCTTTGTAGCGTTTGTTCCCATCATGCTCTTCTTTGATCCTGAAAACCCACTTGTTATGAAGTGCTTTCTTACCAGGTGGTAATTCAGGTAATTCCCATGTTTGATTTGACATGAGTGAGTCCATCTCATCTTTCATGGCAGACTCCCACTTGGCTGAATTCTCCACTTGCATGGCTTCATCATAACACTCTGGTTCTCCACTATCAGTTAGCAACAGATAGTGCAAAGAAGGCGAATAGCGTTGGGTTGGCTTGGGAACTCTGGAGGAGCGTCTTAGTATTGGCGTGTGATAACACTCATTTTTCCATGGTTTTTAGTGTTCGTATAATGTCATTTTTATAACGAATTGAGTGTTGTATGATTGTTTTGTGCTTTTATTGCTTTATCTTGTAAACTATGTTACTTGCTCGAACTTTGATGGATTTTACAGGATTTTCGAGATGGAATTTGGAAATATTGTCAGAAATAGAAGTTGTAGTTCGTTTCGAGAGGAGTTCGTGAGCGTAAACA
This sequence comes from Salvia miltiorrhiza, assembly GCF_028751815.1. Lineage (NCBI taxonomy): Eukaryota > Viridiplantae > Streptophyta > Magnoliopsida > Lamiales > Lamiaceae > Salvia > Salvia miltiorrhiza. Next base: position 55,141,958 of record NC_080393.1, read on the forward strand.
GATCGTAAATCGGAGTTCGGACGAAAAAGTTATGGCCAAAACAAGAAAGTCGCGCGCAGCAGGGAATAGTGTTGACGGAAATTTCTGAATTTTCGGGAATTTTCGGGTTTTTTATATTTTCTCAGTATTTTCGAGTTCTACACTGTATTTATCTCCTGTGCCTATATATAGGTCCTTTCCCTGACCTATTAGACACATCTTTTCACATCTCTTCACCTCCTTTCTTTTTTTTTTCTTTTTTTTTTTTTTCAGTTTTCATAGATTAGATTTATTTATGCAGATTCAAGCTGTTCATCCAGAATTTCTTCCGGGTTTTATCTATTTCATTTATTTTAATTGCTTTCTTTTTATTTATGCTTTTGATTTATTTTAGTATGTTTGGCTAATTCGTTAATCTGAACCTAGGGTTTGTACATAGCTGATTGATTATGTGTGTATGATTTATTGATATCAATTTGCCCTCCAACTTGTGATTCATGATTCCTGGTGCTTAATTTCTTGTGAATTATTTGGCCAATAATTTACATGTTTAGCTGTTCAGTTTGAGTCTTGAATGCGATAATTGTTCAGCCGATTCAGGAATGCATGATATAGTAGTAGCCTTGACACTTGAATGAGATAAGTGAAACTATAGGGAGCTATTCTTTGTGTATGCTTGAGAATTAATTTATTCCTTGGAGTCTTGAATGTGAAGGGGGATAAATTAAGTCTTGAATGTGAAGGGGGATAAATTAATCTACTTTCATAGGTGTTCGTTAGAGAAGCTTGTGAATAGTTCTGTGATCTCTCATCAGGGTTGGATTAAATTGGTAATTGAATCAATAGGTTAAATGCATGTAGTTAATTAGTAAAAGTACATCCCTAGGGTCAGAGTCTTTTAATATTTGATTTATTTATCATTGTTTTTCTGCTGTTTAGATTTTATTTTATTAAGTTGAGTATTTGATTCACCGTCTTATTTGCTTTGCCTGTCTATTGTCAGTGTCTGTTTAGGGAATAATTAGAGTAATTTCGTTTATCAGTCCCTGTGGATACGATACTCGGTTACCAATTTTTTATTTTTGCTACAATTGCACCGTGTTAGTTGCGATATTTTGTTGCTAATAAATTAGTGATCAACTTTTTGGCGCCGTTGCCGGGGACTGTGTAGAATTTACTTTAATATTTCTGATAGAACTTTGGCATTATTTCAGGCTTTTATTTTATTTTATTTTATTTTTTTCATTACTTTTTTTTTTCATGGCTCCTGATGTTTGACTGATGTGTCCCTCAGAGTATAGGCGTATAGTGGAAGATCTGGAAAGACTGCTCGAAGAATCGGACAGGCGTGCACAACATCAGTCTTATTCAAAGCTGCAGGACGCCGAGGAAAATGATGAGGAGATTGAGAAAATAGCAGCTGATGAGCCCCCTACTCCTAAGGAGGATTTTAGCATCCCTCATATTTCTGCTGTTATAGAGCATGTTTCTATTCCTGCTCCTCCCAGGCCCGAGTACAAGCCTGCTGCTCCAATCCCCCGCTGCTTGGCCAAGCCAAATTCAGATGAAAAGATAGTTAAGTTCTTGGAGATATCTTTGAAGCATAATGATCCCTATTGCTTTATCGTTGCTTGTGTGATTGCTTGGCTTACCTTTTCAGAGGTGTTTTGGGATTTAGAGGTTTGCCTTCTTTTGATGCCCCTCTTTGTTTTCCAGCGTGTGGGGATAGGATGAGTCATGAGGTATCGTCGAGCTCTAGACGTTAAATTAAGCACTTGTTGGGAGGAAACCCAACCGTTTTCGTTGTTTTGTTTTCTTTCTTTTAGTTTCTTTTTGTTTCTTTGTTTTCTTTGTTTTGTTTGGGAGTTTAGTGCAGTGTTGAGCTTGGAAGATGCGGAAACTCGCGCCTTGTCCATACTACCACCGTGGAGCATGTGTTTTCTGTGAGTAGTGACACACATATCATCATTCCTCCAAACTTATTTTCGAACTTATGTTCTGTAATAAGTTTGGGGGAGGGGGGTGAGAGTAGATATGTGTATCACTTTTATTACTTTTGTTGGCTTTATTGTTTTATCTTGCTTGGTTGGTGGTGTGTGATTGTTAGCTCCATTAGATTTCTGGTAAGATGCCAATGATGATTTCTGTGAAAAAAATTTGGAGTTTGATTTTCTTTGATGATTTGAGCATAATTGGAACTAAGTTGCATAATTCTAGAGTGATTTTGACCTTGACTTTTGGACGTTGAATAAACCGTGAGATTTTGAGCCATAATTGTTTAGTATACACAGTTTATTCTTTGTTGTGAGTTTGGTCATGCATGTGGTGATCTTCTAGAACTTGCCATGGTTTCTGTGTCGAGGTTGCTGTTGTGCCCAGGATTAGGAGATGATTTTAGGCCATCTTTTATTAGCCACATTATTATCCCAAACACTGTCCTTGAAAATATTATCCTTTGTTATCCACTTTGAGCCTATTTAGCTTTTATTCTTTAGCCGGATGATAGGGGGTGATGTAGTATATGAGGATCTCTGTGTGGTGAATATTCATACTGGGTTGTGAAAAAGAAGGGATGATTTTGTGTTACTATTTACTCTTATAAGCTCTAGAAAAGTTGTGGAAAGAAAAGAAAAAAAAGTTGAAAAAAAAAGAAAAAGAAAGAGAAAAAAAGTGTGAAGTCGAGTGTTTATTGAGAAATTTGTTAGAAAATCGACTTTGTGTGTTGGAAATAAATGGAGAGCATAAAAGAGTGTTTAGTTCTATTTTGTGATGATTAAATCCCTTGAGTTGTATTGATTATGGTGATATAGTTGGGAGGAAGATGGAATTTATTCCATACTTGATTTGTGAAGCTATAAGGTTGGTGTTCTTGATCTATTTGAGTCACTTAGCTTATATTTCCCTACCTTAACCAATGTCCCTACATTAAAACCCAAAGAAAAAGACCTTTCTGATCTTAGTTCTAGCACATTTTTAGCGATGAAGATTGTAGACGATTGGCAAGCCTATGGTAAGAGATCTGCATTGCATTGAATTCGATGAGAGCATACACGTCCTATATATTCCATCAAATTGAGAGTTGAGTGATACACATACCTTGTGAGATTCAATTGTTTGGAATGTCAAGGTTGATTTTACTATAGGTTGTGTTTATTGGTGAATTTTGTGCTTAATTATTGAGGATTTGAGAATTCTAGCATAAAATAAAATTCGGAGGCATCGATGAGCTAGATTTCTTACCCATTCGTGATATTGATTGTGTTCTTCTCATTATTCGAGGACGAACAATGGCTTAAGTTTGGGGGAGTTGATAACACTCATTTTTCCATGGTTTTTAGTGTTCGTATAATGTCATTTTTATAACGAATTGAGTGTTGGATGATTGTTTTGTGCTTTTATTGCTTTATCTTGTAAACTATGTTACTTGCTCGAACTTTGATGGATTTTACAGGATTTTCGAGATGGAATTTGGAAATATTGTCAGAAATAGAAGTTGTAGTTCGTTTCGATAGGAGTTTGTGAGCGTAAACAGATCGTAAATCGGAGTTCGGACGAAAAAGTTATGGCCAAAACAAGAAAGTCGCGCGCAGCAGGGAATAGTGTTGACGGAAATTTCTGAATTTTCGGGAATTTTCGGGTTTTTTATATTTTCTCAGTATTTTCGAGTTCTACACTGTATTTATCTCCTGTGCCTATATATAGGTCATTTCCCTGACCTATTAGATACATCTTTTCACATCTCTTCACCTCTTTTTTTTTTTTTTTTTTTTTTTTTTTTTTTTTTTTTTCAGTTTTCATAGATTAGATTTATTTATGCAGATTCAAGCTGTTCATCCAGAATTTCTTCCGGGTTTTATCTATTTCATTTATTTTAATTGCTTTCTTTTTATTTATGCTTTTGATTTATTTTAGTATGTTTGGCTAATTCGTTAATCTGAACCTATGGTTTGTACATAGCTGATTGATTATGTGTGTATGATTTATTGATATCAATTTGCCCTCCAACTTGTGATTCATGATTCATGGTGCTTAATTTCTTGTGAATTATTTGGCCAATAATTTACATGTTTAGCTGTTCAGTTTGAGTCTTGAATGCGATAATTGTTCAGCCGATTCAGGAATGCATGACATAGTAGTAGCCTTGACACTTGAATGGGATAGGTGAAACTATAGGGAGCTATTCTTTGTGTATGCTTGAGAGTTAATTTATTCCTTGGAGTTTTGAATGTGAAGGGGGATAAATTAATCTACTTTCATAGGTGTTCGTTAGAGAAGCTTGTGAATAGTTCTGTGATCTCTCATCAGGGTTGGATTAAATTGGTAATTGAATCAATAGGTTAAATGCATGTAGTTAATTAGTAAAAGTACATCCCTAGGGTCAGAGTCTTTTAATATTTGATTTATTTATCATTGTTTTTTCTGCTGTTTAGATTTTATTTTATTAAGTTGAGTATTTGATTCACCGTCTTATTTGCTTTGCCTGTCTATTGTCAGTGTCTGTTTAGGGAATAGTTAGAGTAATTTCGTTTATCAGTCCCCGTGGATACGATACTCGGTTACCAATTTTTGCTACAATTGCACCGTGTTAGTTGCGGTATTTTGTTGCTAATAAATTAGTGATCAGCGTGCTTGGTTCACCATCGACTGCTTCAGAACTGACCTGAATATCTTTTTCAAAAATCTCCTCAAACTCAACGAATTCCTCCTTTGTTTCAGCATCATTGTTTGGGCTTCTTGATTCTGCTGTCATCCGGTCTTTGTACATCACATTCTCATTGAATATGACGTCCCTGCTTCGGATGATCTTCCGATTTTCATAGTCCCAAAATCGGTAGTCAAACTCGTCTCCGCCATATCCAACAAAAACACATTTGTTAGATTTTGCATCGAGTTTACTTCTTTGAGCATAATCAATGTGTACGTACGAAATACAACCAAACACTCTTAAATGTGAAAGGTTTACCTCCTTTTTGCTCCAAACTTCCTCTGGTATTCTCCCGTCCAACGGGACTGATGGCCCACGATTGATCAAGTAGGCCGCAGTGTTGACAGCTTCAGCCCACAACATATTAGGCAAGCCAGCATGTATCCTCATGCTCCTGGCACGTTCATTCAGAGTTCTGTTCATGCGCTCTGCCACGCCATTTTGCTGCGGCGTCATGGGAATTGTTTTCTCCATCTTAATTCCACTTTCTGCACAAAATTCTCTGAATCTGCTATCTCTGTATTCTCCTCCATTATCAGACCTCAACCGTTTGACTTTCAACCCAGTTTCATTTTCCACCATCGCTTTCCATTTTCTGAAGGTATCAAAGACTTCTGATTTCTTCTTCAGAAAATAAACCCACACCTTCCGTGTGGAATCATCAATGAAGGTGACGTAATACACTGAGCCTGAAAGAGATGGAACTGGTGATGGTCCCCATACATCTGTATGAACCAATTCCAACTTCTCCGTCTTGGGTTCCTTGCCAATCTTTGCAAAGCTAACTTTCTTTTGTTTGCCAAAGATGCAATCTTCACAAAGCCCGACATCTACTTTCTTCAGATGCGACAACTTCCCTTTTGACAGCAATGTCTTCATCCCTTTCTCGCTCATATGGCCAAGCCGTTGGTGCCACAAACTAGATTCCCCTTCAACGTCTGCTACTGCAATGATATTCTCTAAGTTTGAGGTTACATAGAGAGTACCATTCATGTTTCCACAAGCAATGATGAGTGCTCCTTTGGTAATCTTCCATTCATGATCTAAGAAGGTTGTACAACAACCTTCTCCATCAAATTGACCCACCGAGATCAAATTCCTTTTAAGACCGGGAATGTGTCTTACATTTTGCAGCTTCCAAATAGTCTGATTTGGCAGCTTCAAACGTATATCACCTTTTCCCATGATCTTTAAAGCTTCATTGTCAGCTAGATGAACCTTCCCGAAATCACCAGTGACGTAGTTCTCCATGATTTCTGTAACACCCCAATTTTTATAAACTTTTCTATATAAAATCTTTGAAAAACTAATAGATAAAAATAAAATTCCTTGACTATCAAAATTTAAACTAATTTAAAATCAACTTGCTAAAACTAAAGTAGTAACTTGAAAAAAAATAAAATAAAACAATAAATTAAAACTTAACAAGTTCAACTTAAATTTCTATAGAAATACTAAATCTCTAGTCATTCTCGACTTCCATGGCCACCTCAACTCCATAACTGCAAAACTGAGAAGATAAGGGGTGAGCATATTGAAAATATACTCAGTGAGAAACCATGCACATATTCACATACACTTAAACATGCAAATAATTCACATTGTCATACACATATACTGAAAATATGATGGGCGAAATGAAAGCCCCTGAACATGTATTTCAACATGGCTGAATTTCTGAACATGTATTTCAACATGGCTGATTTTCTGAACATGTATTTCTACATGGCTGAACATGTATTTCAACATGGCTGATATTCTGAACATGTATTTCTACATGGCTGAGCAAGTATAATCAAACATGAACTAAGAGCATATAAAAACATACATGAATATAACCACAAGCATATAATCTCTCACCTTAATATCGAAACTTATAAATTCAATCAAAATCCGGAACGAGGTTTCTAGTTGCATCGCACCTAATTAAAATCGCAGCTGAACAGACCAGTCAGCTTCAAGCCTTCGTTTGAAGCCTAAAACGTCCTCAAATCGTATTTTGCCCAGAAATACGACTTCTTCGTCTTCAAGAGAGCTTTCCGTGGCCGCCTGATTCGCTTGAATCAGAGTTCTGTGGAGGAAGTTATGGCCGTTATCCCGAAACTGCCAGAACTTGATTTCCTGCGAAAATCTGACTCCAGCTCAGATCTTCTGAACTGTATCCCGCTCAGCTTTCACCGTTGGATGGACAACGTTTTATGAAAGTCCCAAGGGAGAAACTTCCTACACGTTTCTGGCCCTCTCTGCTCTCTCTAAAACCTTAATTAATTAGTGTGTCCGTCTGTTTTAGGGTTTGAAAATAAATCCCATATTTATACTAGTTTTTAAAGTGTTCTAGTTCTAATAGGAAACAAAAATAATACTAATAATAATAGTTTAGATAAAATTAATGGTGCATATCTATATGTATCATGTAATTATTTAAAAAAATAAGCTATACAAGAAAATACTATTAATTAAACTTATAAAATAAATCTAAATTATCGGGGTGTTACAACCTACCCCACTTAAAATAATTTCGTCCTCGAAATTCTAGTCACGATTCTTGAGCCATATAATCTAGTTCTATGGTGAGGTAACTTCATCATTCGCACGTGTTCCACGAACCCGTAGTCGCTACTCCATGTATAGCAGTCGTACACCGATTGCAGCCTCCTAATCCTTTCGTATCTCTCGCATTATACACGCAAGAATTCACAACGTTCACTTAATCTTTCATATTCTTCGCGCAATTTCTCCATTCGTGCTTGTAGGGTAACTTGAGCTCTAGTGGGAGTTTGACGTGTCCGTACCATCTATCAATTTCACAATTTCAACTATTTCTAACGAAGCTAAACATAATAGTACTAGAACATAAAGGCATCATAAAAAAAGTCATGTAAAACATCATAACGGCCATATACTTAAACAATTAAAACACATACCTTGGAGTCGATGCAGCACATGAGTTTTGAATGACTAGGCTTATTTAACCCTTTAAGCTTACTTAAACCTTTTTAAAAGCAAAACAATTTTTTTTAAAGCACGAGTCTACAGGAACGTAGACCCACTCTGATACCACTATGTAACACCCCAATTTTCATAAACTTTTCTATATAAAATCTTTGAAAAACTAATAGATAAAAATAAAATTCCTTGACTATCAAAATTTAAACTAATTTAAAATCAACTTGCTAAAACTAAAGTAGTAACTTGAAAAAAAATAAAATAAAACAATAAATTAAAACTTAACAAGTTCAAATTAAATTTCTATGGAAATACTAAATCTCTAGTCATTCTCGACTTCCATGGCCACCTCAACTCCATAACTGCAAAACTGAGAAGATAAGGGGTGAGCATATTGAAAATATACTCAGTGAGAAACCATGCACATATTCACATACACTTAAACATGCAAATAATTCACATTGTCATACACATATACTGAAAATCTGATGGGCGAACTGAAAGCCCCTGAACATGTATTTCAACATGGCTGAATTTCTGAACATGTATTTCTACATGGCTGAACATGTATTTCAACATGGCTGATTTTCTGAACATGTATTTCTACATGGCTGAACATGTATTTCAACATGGCTGATATTCTGAACATGTATTTCTACATGGCTGAGCAAGTATAATCAAACATGAACTAAGAGCATATAAAAACATACATGAATATAACCACAAGCATATAATCCCTCACCTTAATATCGAAACTTATAAATTCAATCAAAATTCGGAACGAGGTTTCTAGTTGCACCGCACCTAATTAAAATCGCAGCTGAACAGACCAGTCAGCTTTAAGCCTTCGTTTGAAGCCTCAAACGTCCTCAAATCGTATTTTTCCCAGAAATACGACTTCTTCGTCTTCGAGAGAGCTTTCCGTGGCCGCCTGTTTCGCTTGAATCGGAGTTCTGTGGAGGAAGTTATGGCCGTTCTCCCGAAACTGCCAGAACTTGATTTCCTGCGAAAATCTGACTCCAGCTCAGATCTTCTGAACTGTATCCCGCTCAGCTTTCACCGTTGGATGGACAACGTTCTATGAAAGTCCCAAGGGAGAAACTGCCTACACGTTTCTGGCCCTCTCTGCTCTCTCTAAAACCCTAATTAATTAGTGTGTCCGTCTGTTTTAGGGTTTGAAAATAGATCCCATATTTATACTAGTTTTTAAAGAGTTCTAGTTCTAATAGGAAACAAAAATAATACTAATAATAATAGTCTAGATAAAATTAATGGTGCATATCTATATGCATCATGTAATTATTTAAAAAAATAAGCTATACAAGAAAATACTATTAATTAAACTTGTAAAATAAATCTAAATTATCGGGGTGTTACAATTTCTCGGCATGGGGTAGCATGGAATGATGCCCCTGAATCCAAAATCCATGATTCAATCGGGCTTTGACGCTTAGAATCATAGCATCACCTGCTTCCTCGGCTACGTTGGCAGATTCTTGAGCACCACCATTCTTTTTTGGTGCTCGACAATCCTTCTTGAAGTGACCCGACTTGCCACAATTATAGCAGCTAAGATCTTTCTTTCTCGATCTAGATTTGCCTCTTCTAGATTTGGATCTACTGCGATTTGTATTTCTTTCTGAAGTTCTTCCTCTAGACTCGGTGTGTAGAGCCGAAGAGGTTGACGATTCACCCGATTCCCTCCGCCGAATTTCTTCACTCAATACCAGATCCCGAACATCATTGAACTTTAATTTGTTGTTTCCCGATGAACTGCTAACTGCTGTAACAGTAGCATTCCAACTGTCTGGTAGAGATGATAAGAGAATCAAAGCTCGAACTTCATCATCAAACTCAATCTCCACAGAACTCAATTGAGTTGTTATTGTGTTGAGTTCATTGAGATGTTGAGCCACCGATGCACCTTTCGGCATCCGTAGGTTGAATAACCGCCTCATCAGGTGGACTTTATTTGAGGCCGATGGTTTTTCATACATACTGGAGAGAGCCGTCATAAGACCCGCCGTGGTCTTTTCTTTTGCTATGTTGAAGGCAACATTACGGGATAACGTCAGTCGAATGACTCCGAGGGCTTGTCTGTCGAGAAGGATCCAATCCTCATCCTTCATGCCCTCTGGTTGTTTTCCTGAGAGAGGTTGATATAACTTTTTCTGGTACAGATAATCTTCAATATGCATTTTCCAGAAGCCAAAGTCCGCACCATCGAACTTCTCGATTTTTACCTTTCCTTCATCTGCAGCCATCGCTCCCACTCGATCTGGACTCCTTGGATCGTTTCTGATTTTTTTTTCAGCTAACCACCTGTGTTTAGAACACCTTTTTGTCGACAAACTGGAACCGCCGACAAATTTCACTATTCACGTGAATAGTAACAGCGAAAAAAATATCAGAAAGTATCTGCCACCAACGTGGCTCTGATACCAGTTGTTGGGAAATTATGTGCAATTTCCCTCTAACCAGATATGCGAGAGCGAAATAAATGCGGAAAAATAAAGACACAAATTTGATAACGGAGTTCAGCCAATTATGCCTACGTCTCCGGAGCTGCTGCAGATCTATTTAACAAAGGGAGAAAAATATACAGTGTTTACAACACTCACAACACTCAACTCACAACCCGTTATACCCCGAGAAAATTACTATCTAATTTTCTCACACCAAAAGCTTCTAACTAAGCTTTTGTCTCAAACCCTCAAACTCTCGTATTTGAGATTTTCCTTCAACTCACTCTTGCTCTCTCTACATTACAAAGCTGATGAATGTTACATATTTATAGGCATGAGAGGGAGACAACAACATTAAATGTCGTGGAAGAAGTTTACGGCTACATTTTGCCTTTTCAACTATTATGGGCTAAGTTGCAATTTTTCTTTACCTAGCCTTTCACTTTTCAATAGTAGCTAGCAGCCAACACAATCTTTACATTGTGTTTCTTGAACAATTGTGGCTGATGTTTGACTAACATATTAGCACAAACTACCGATTTCGTAGGGGTAGGAAAAAAGGCGCTGATAGAAATTGATTAATAACCGGTGTCGTAGGTGTATAAGACACCGGTTATTAACTGGTTTCTATTAGCGCATCTTTTAGCAGTGTGTTTTGCATTGATGGACACCACTACGCAATAAGCTAATAGATTGTTTTGCATCTTTTAGCAGTGTGTTTTGCATTGCAGTGGGGAAAAAAATTATTTTGTAGCCCCTATAAAAAGGGCTTTTAATAAAATAAACTTTACTCCCTCCATCCCGCTTTAAATGGCTCTAAATTTTTCGGCATGGAGATTAAGGAATGTGTGATAAAGGTGTAAAGTGGTGATGAAGGTGTAAAGTGGTGGTGGGACCATCCAAAAAGTAGTGTTAAATATTTCTATAAATGGAATGGGTCATTTGAAGTAGGACAACCCAAAATAGAAATAGAGTAATTTGAAGCGCGATGGAGAGAGTAATTTATAACAAAAATAATAAACAATAAATATCAAATCACATATAATCAATTATCATCTTCATTACAATTATTTCAAATATCTTGTACCAAGTTTCAAATAAAAGAAATGTCCAGCTGAAAGTGCAGCTTCACCAGCCAAGAAACTGGAATGTTGAAACTTGCCTTTTCTCTTCTGCCCAACGTGTAACGCCTTCATCGCGCTCAGGACAACCATGCTTCCTTGGTGTCGAGAAGCTTCCGCTCTGCTTGTACACGAACTTCCCATCGGATATGATCACTTCGTACGAGCTTCTCTCTGTCTGCAAGTACATGGATCACTCTACTCAGCCTACCAAGTTTCCATACACATTAGTGTTTAAAGAATTTAGAGTTAATTTTAATTATTAAAAATAACTTGAAAATGAAATAATTTTATATCATCATTTCAATTATTAAAAGTGAACATCATTATAATTTGAATATTAAAAAATAATTAAAAAATTGTTTTACAGTTTTTTTATCAATTTATTTTTTTAAACCATAATATATTTAAATAAAAATTGTTGATCTAAAAATTAAAAATTAGGAAAAAAGTTTATTTTTAAATTAGTATTTAAACAAATTAGAGTTAATTTTAATTATTAAGAGTAACTTGAAAATGAAATAATTTTATATTATCAATTCAACGTTATTATAATTTTGAATATTAAAAAGTTGTTAATCTTCTCCAGAAAGCCAATTAGTCTAGAATATATCAAGAATGAGAAGCCTTGGTAAAAAAATTCAGTATGTTCTTCTCCCGCGCCCACAAACTTTCATCAGCGAAATTTCCAAGTCTTCGATGTCTCTCCTTTGGTGGACGGTTGCTCGACGAGTGTGAGCCTCCAACAGCCGCACCCGCGTCTCCACCGTCGTCCGCCACCATCACTGTCGACATCAGCAGCCACAACCACCGGAGACGTCTAGCCTCCCAAGCCACCGCAGCCACGGGCTCCTCAGCCTGAGGTTAGTTGTTTGCCTGTGTATTTGAGTAAGTATATGTTCTGCATGATACATATCTCTTATTATTAGCACATCTTTAGAAATAGTTGAATTGAAGTTCATATTTGGTAGTTTGTACTCGTAGTTCAAATATACTACAATGCATACCACAATTTATGCATGCATTTTGGTAATTTTGATTGATTAACTCATTTACGCAAAATCTGATTTTGGATAGCAAATGAGAATTTTTGTGATGATTGATAATATAGAAGGGGTTGTGTGGTGGAGAGAGTCAGAAAAGTTTATTCAACTTTATTTGGTAAAATAAAAAAAAAGTGTGTTTAGGAGTTGTGGGGTGTCTGCCGGCTAAAGAGATAGAGAATTTTTCACAATAACTGCAATTTTTTATTGTACATTGTAATTTTATGTAGGTCATGATGCGAGATTTATTTTTTAGATTTGAAAAAGCTAGTTTATTGTTAGATCGAAATTACATATATATATATATTTGATTTAATTTCAGGGTAGATTTGAAAAAGCTAGTTTATTGTTAGATCGAAACTGCAATTCTTTTATTGTACATCATGATTGATGTACAATAACTGGAATTTTTCACTCACAGAATTGGAGAGGGATGCAAATGAAGAGCAAATAAAGGTAGAATATAGACGTTTGGCTAAGTTCTATCATTTTGTCCCTGATCTGCTTGGAAGTGGAGGGTATGAAAACATAAGGATTATTTTGCTTGAGACAAATGGTTATCATTTTTATTTGCTTCTCCTGGAATATTTGATGTCATCTTAGTTGAGATTGAGTTGTTGTTGAGTACTGTGCTGATTAATTGCTACCACTTACATCTCTAATCGTGACAGGTTTATAGTTGAGCAGTTGAGCTGAATGAGCGCGTCTCAATCACTGGAAAAGTTGTTCCGATCGAAATGGCTAGCTAGCAAGTTGCAATATATGTTATGTTTGTTTTGACATTAGCAATATAAATAACATTTGTAAAATGTTGACTATATTTGGATGATGTATTTGAATTAGATATACGATGATTTATGGGATAATTTCAGTTATTTTTATTGTTTTAAAATTATTTTAATTGCTGAAAATCTATAAAAATTCTATAATAGGCATATATAACAGTGCTTAATGGAAACATACATAACATAAAAAAGCGTTATCTAAACAATAAACGACGTTATCTATTAATTCATATGGTATATTTCATAACGGAGAAAAATGAATTTTCATAACGGCACAAACCGTTATGTATAACAGTAATAGATCACGTAATGAAGAGTGTTATGTATAAAATAATACTGTTATGTATAAATGTATAGATAACGGAAAAAGTTAAATTTTCATAACGGAAGCAAACGTTATGTATTAGAGTTAACGTAATATCCGATGTTATGTATGTTGCTGCAACTGTTATGTATAAGGACATAGATAACGGATATTATCCATTACGTATAAGCGCATCATACATAACACTAGTATACATAACAGAGTTTTTGTTACATACATAACGGATAAAATCCGTTATATATGAGCGTTTTTTTGGTAATCATATTGATGGAAGCTAAGGCCCAGTTTGCTAGGATCTGTAAGCTTAGACTGTTAATTAGTCTTGCTCTATTTCGATGTTTGCTAGCGTTAAAAATTTAATTAGTCGGCCCGAGGGAGCCCGCTGGCCCGTAGTTATTCTTAAGATTACTCTTGTTTAATTAACTTACGCTGAGCATCGGATAGAACCCAAATACATCAGACTAAGGTGTGTATTTCCAATATTGCCCCCAAAATTCCCAATTTCAGAAACGAAAAAGGGGAAGAAAAATCTGCTCAACCCTTCGCCAGAAAACGGAAACGAAAAAGGCTTGCGACGCCGTCTCGTACAGATTGCTGGGCTGCGAATCCATGCCTCTCGTCGTCTTCAAGAATTGATTTTTGTGAACTTCGATTATCTTCGACAGTCGTTGCTTCACAAATCGAGTCCCTCCATACGCCTTCAAGATAAGAAGGTTTGCTGCGTCGGTAGCTGCCGGTGATCGACAACGTTAGACGCAGATGGCAGAGACGTTTCTCATTCAAAGTCGCCAAATGTTTCCAGTTTTTAGTGCGAAAAAATGGCTCCAAAAAAATCTCAAAAAAATCAGAGATGGTGGGTTTTCAAAATCTGATTTTGTGGACTTCAAGCAGGATTTATTAGAAGGGTAGGTATTTGGTTTTCTAAATTTAATAGAGGGTATAATGGTAATTTTGTGTTTTATTTCTATATTGCTGTAGGGGATATCAACCCTATTTTGGTGGTTATCGCCCTAAGCTTTTAGCTGCTGAATTGAAATTTTATTGAGAAAAAGAAAAACGAAAGTAACAAAGAAAACCCGTTGAAGGCACAACAGACGCAAACTAACGGGCTACGAAACCATAACGGCGAGGACCCATAGGGAAAAACACCGTGAGAGGAAAAAAGAGTCAAGAAATGTGCAGGATCTCCATAGCAGGAATCCCATGACAATCAAAATTCAAGAGCATCATCCTCCGTATGAATATAAGAATCCATGATGTCCCCCCAACGTTGAGGATAGACCGTTTGAATATCAGAATCCATGATGTCCCCCCAACGTTGAGGATAGACCGTTTGAATATCAGAATCCATGATGTCCCCCCAACGTTGAGAAGAGACCGCCGTCATCGCAAGACCAGCTGCATCCCCGGGAGTGGAGATAGAAGCAGGATGTCGTAACCTTTGCTTTATAGAGGTATCAGAAATCCCCCCTTTCCCGACTTGCTTGGTAGCGCCCTTAGGACGCCCTCGGCCTCGCTTGGCCGTAGGAGCTTCAGTGAGCTCGACTGTTGAGTCTGAGGCTGGGCGAACCTGATCAAGAGGCACAGTTGCATGAGTCGAGTCATCATGCAGAGGGACGATTGAAGCACCAGACTCAGGGGTGCGATCGATGCCAGGCTCTTCCTGAGATGCTGAAGTCGTAATAGCGGCTGTGGGTATGCCGCTACTAGAATTAGGCACAACATCATTTAGAGACATATCGGGAGACTCAACAACAAAGTTTTCGTCCACCCTGTCGCTATCTGTTTCGGCCACCTTCTCATCATCTTTATGAAACACGCCGTAACGTTTTTCCAATCCAATCGGCTGAAGATCACTATCCTTGACATTAGGTTCATTAACCTGTTCCTTAGGCTGCCAAGCAGGCTTGGGATCCACCTTAGTAGCTCTTTCATGATTCTCCTCAACTTGATCAGCCGCTTCCTCATTCTTCTGCTTGCCTTTTGCTTTCGCAACTCTCCGGCATTTGTCCGTGGAATGACCAGTGATTTTACAACGAGAACAGAACAACGGCAAAGATTCGAAACCAAATTCAATGTAGAAAGAATTATTACCATCATCGATGTACATTGAATTGAGAAGGGGCAGCGCCATATTGATTTCCACAAGGACCCTGGCGAAGTGCCCCACTTGGCCATTAGCAGAAACGTTGTCAATACGCAACGGATGTCCTAGGGCTCGACCAATATTAGCAATAATAACTGGAGTCCATAATTCCACCGGGAGGTAATACACCCTTACCCACACTTGCGCAAGAGATGAGGTTTCTTTATAAGGATCAAAGTATCTGCACCATTCTCGAAGACGTATGTGACCCGTTGAAAGCTGGAGGATCGCATTTCCTTTTGCCTTTTTTTTTGCTTCCAGCGTATTGAATTTGATAGTAAAGAATCCCTTAGCCATAGGAATGAATTGGCAATCCGAGCACTGCCAGATACGCTGCAACTCTAGCGTAATATCCGCGAACGAACGCGGCTTGTCGCCTTTGCGAAGGATCATCCTCCCGATCAAAGCAAACTGGAATTCATCTAGACGCTGTTGATACTCTGATTTCGGGATCGATAAAGTAACGACCTCCCCCTCACGTTTCGAATGAAGGGTACGAAGGCCATAAGCAGGAAAATCAGGCTTCTTGATAATGTTAGGCCGAACTTTCGCGGCATAAGAGATAGGTTCGCTGGACGACTGGATGAGCTGTTCTGAGTCGTGTAATCCTCCAGAAGGCTTTTCTGTATCAGCATGAGGCGTCGACTGCAGAGAGTGCATCTTAGTAGCATCGAGTTGTAACAGCAAACAAGCTTCGGCGGCGCTAGTAACGGCCGAAGTGGCGATGCTTGTATTTGCAGCAGCGGCTAGGGGCAGCGGCTGAAGAGAGTGCCTCTTAGAGGCGTCTAGAGGTCGTGGAGGATCGAAGTTTGTGGAGATAGGAGGGAGGTTGAGAGCCCCCTTGTCATGAATTCCGGCCGGCGAACGGAGATCCATCGACCAGCAGAGGAGATGCTGCTTAGGGTCTGGGCAAGCGGGCGTCGACGAACTGAAACCAGATCGGAAACCAGAGAACCAGATCTGAAACGGACCAGATCTGAGCCGCCGCCCAGAGCTGTTGCGGGTTTTGGGCTGGAATCGAGGTCGCCGGTGTAACCTCCGACTCGCCTACGAGCTGCGACCGGCTGGATTCCATCCAGCGAGAGCGGCGCTTCTCCCTGCTGAAAACGCCTCCCCTCGACGCAGGCTTCTCCAGCGTGCTGACGAGCAGCGGGCTTCGTCAGGCGAGGTCGCGCGACGTCGTCGGCGTCGCGGATCTGGCGGCAGCGACGGGCTGACTGGAACGAGAAGGGAGCAGCGGCTGCTGCTGCAAACCCAATTCCCAAACCCTTGCTGCTCCTGTAGCGATGACCTCTCTCTCTCTCTAATAGCAGATGAACCCAGCGGTGGCGAGATGCGAAAGCTGCGCGCCGTGTAGTGGGCGGGAACCCAGCAGCGGCGAGATGCGATTTTCAGCGTCGGCCTTCTCTTTTCTTGCGAAATGATGAACAGTGCAGAGCACTTTGGATGAACAGTGCAGAGCACTTCATAAACGTCAAACACATAATTTGATTAATAATCAAGCATTAATTTGGGCTTTTCTTGCGAAATGATGAACAGTGCAGAGCCCTAAGCTTTTAGCTAGCAAACACATAATTTGATTAATAATCAAGCATTATTAATAATGGGCCTTCCAGAAAAAAATAATCTATTGTAATCTTGCAAACTCAGCAAACAGGCCCTAAAAGTATTATTATGAGTGCTCTTTTGGTGAGCCTTGTTTTGGGAAAAATTCAAGTTGAGGCGTCAAGGACTTGTTGCCCAAACATCATTGCCGGAGATATTTATAGATATATATCACATAGATTAAGTGTAATATCTAATGATTTAATATATTCTTATAAATATATAATATATAAAATAACCTTAACATAAAATATGTAATATGGGTAAAACAGGCAATTCACAAGTTGTGTCTTAGGATACCTTACTCTTTTTCTATTAGTATAGATTGAATATAATTAATAGAACTAAATTGATATTCCTATAGTGTAGCTGGCATGTTCCAATCACATAAACATGTAATATGCATTTGTTTTTGGAAACGTGCAAAGCATATATATATATATATATATGAGATTAATTTAGATAAGGTGGTAGGTGAAGTTTGAATGGCAGAAGCTGCGATCCATTTTTGCACGCATTTGATTAGATAAGGTATCTATATCTATATTATATATAAAGCAGCAGTTTCAACGGTAATATTTTCCCATCAATTTTTTTACAGTTTTTTTCTTCCATATCTTTTCTTATCAATAGGTAGTTTTTTCTTTCTCAAAATCTAATTTCTCCATGATCCGTAAAGGGCACACTTTTCATTACCAATCAGTTTTCTCTTTCTCTTCCAAATCAAGTTTCTTTGGAAAAAGAAAAAGATGAGTATACAGTTAAACCAACAACCTCTAATTATATTCTAGACAAAAAGATACGCACAAAAATAAAAAATCAGCCGAATTAAGAAGAGGGGAAGTATTAGGGATGAAGAGCTCGAGGCCAAATTTGAGAGCAGCGCATCTGGTGCAGATTTGTACCGACTACCGAGTCGAGGCATGAGAAAATATTCAACTATTCGAATTGATATTAAATATTTTTTTCGAATCATTATTCAAAAATTTGATTCGATTTTTGGGTGAATCAGGTATAGAGGGAACAAGAATTAGAAAAAAGATATAAAGAGGAAGGAAGGACGACAAAGATGGTGGTCTTCAACCAGTCGTTGGCGAAAAGAGACGACGGCAGAGGCGGCGAGACGACGGCATTTGTTGCTAGCGATTCTGCATGATTTTGGGGAAGATGGGATGTGTTTTAAATTCACAAATTTTTCGTTTAGAATTAATGTAATATATAACCATCATTAACCTAAATAAATATACGTTTGTTACATATTAAAAGGAGTTTTGATAATGGATTTGTAAAAAACAGAGCTGGGCTTTTAAACAAAAATTATTTTGGGCCTCCAAATAATTTTATTTATAATTTTTTTATTTTGGAGTAATTATTTTCTAAACGTCATCAAATTTGATCATGAAAAAATAATCAGTATGCATCTTAAATTTAATATAGTAGAAAAATCATCAAAAATGAATTTAATTAAAATGAATAAGTTATGAAAAAATTAAAATATTTTATTTTCTTTTTCTTCGTTAATTTTTTTTAACTTTTTATTTATGTTTGTGAATAAAAATATTCATTATGATGAATAATATATGCATAGTGCAAATTTTTGTTATCGAATAATTTCTAAATTTATTTAATAACTATAATTATCATTACATTTTGTATACATTGAAAATTTACATTTTTAAATAAAGGATTTTATTGAGTAATTAATTTGAATTATTATATTTTATTAAAACATATTTTGTATTTATTTTTTATTTTTAATTATTTATTATTTAAATTTATCATTTAATTCCGATTTCCGTCGTGTATCGCACGAATGGGTGTATACTAGTTTAATTAATAGGTGAATGAGAGAAGACCTAGTATTTAAGTTGGAGTTTCATCAGCAGCGTTTCATCGATCAATACAAATAAATTCTGTATATTTTGTAATCAAGAGAGAGAAGATGATATCCATGGAAGCTCAAAGACTTATTATGAGTGCTCTTTTGCTGAGCCTTGTTTTCGGACAAATTCAAGTTGAGGCGGAAAAGAATGCACTCAACTTGAATCCCAAACTTTTAATTTGGAGCAACCCAGATCTAAAATTAATTCTTTGTTTCGGCAACAACTCTTTGCTGCCTCAACTTGAATTTGTCCGAAAACAAGGCTCAGCAAAAGAGCACTCATAATAACACTTTTAGCTTCCATGGATGTGATATGATCTTCTCTTGATTACAAAATATAGAGAATTAATTTGTATTGATAGATGAAATGCTGCTGATATATGAAACTCCAACTTAAATACTAGGTGTTCTCTCATTCACCTATTAATTAAATACCTTATCTAATCAAATGCCCTTCTCAATACATATATATATGCTTTGCCCGTTTCCAAAAACAAATCATATCACATGTTTATGTGATTGGAACATGCATGCCAGCTACACTTGGTTAGTATTCCTTTCTGGGTGTCCCACTCAACTTGGCTAATTTCTTTTGTTAACAAAGATTACTTTATTATCCATAATAAAATATTCAATTTATAAATTTATAAAAATTGACGTTAAGAAAAAAATTGGAAAAGTAAAAATACTTAGATTGATAATTGTTGGGGAATAAATCCATATATCTAAATTCTTGAAAATACCATATGCAACTTTATATGCATTAATCATGTGAATCTTTCAATCCACAATAATTTTGTATAGGCAAAACAAATCTTTAGTCCCTATTCTAAAAAATAGTACAAAGTTCCCTTCAAACAAACTTAGAACAGTTTATACTCCCTCAGTCCATAAAAATAAAAATAAATAAATAAATAAATAAAAAAATTATCATTTTGAGACGTCTATAAAAATTAGTCCATTTCCTTTTTTGAAAATTTTCTCATATCTCATTCTCCATTTACAATACAATTAGTTATCATTATTAATACTATTTCCTAAGTGTGACTCTCTCTCCACTTACAATACACTAAGAGGGCATTTACTTTTCATGATTAATAAAATACATGATTGACTATTTTTATTCTCAAGAATAGGATTTCTCCAATCTCACCTTTTCAATTAGATATGAATCAAGCAAAACTAGCTCAAATGATAGAAATAATCAAGGGTTTTGGGATATCCCAATTCGTATTTTCTGTTCTGGCCCATATTTAGTTATATGATTAAATTGTTATTATATTTTTTTTATATATTTAAATAAGTAAATATTGTAATATTTAAAACACTATTGTAATATTACTAATTATTATTATACAAAATTTACTATTTTTGGAATTAACCAAATTTTTTGAACATAATTTATTACATGTATTTATATTGGTGGCTATTAATGAAATTTGTTCACTGTAAAAAATTGTTCCTAATTATCTAATTTCATAATTGAATGAAATTTGTTAGTTAATTGTAAAAAAAAAAGTTACCAAAAATGATTTCTTTTTTAATATACTAGCAAACAGAACGTGCGTCGCACGTTTAACTAATGTCATTTTATATGTTGAAAGTTAAATATATAGATATTATTTTATAGTTTGAAATATTTTTATTAATTAATTGTATTCATGAAATTGAGTTATTCATTTGGCTATAATTTAAATTTTAAAAAGAAATCAATGAAGCTATTAATGAATAAATTTAAATGTAAAATGAAAAAAAGATATATGAAAAAGGTCCTAAATTATTTAATTACGGAGCAAGACGAATTTTAAATCTTTTCTTATTTGTTTTTGACGATTGGGGATATTTTCTTCTTCGTTTTGGTTTGAGACAGAATGTTGTTCAGCGGCAGATCGTCGTCACTTGGAATATCAATGTAGTCATCAAACTTTTTTTTGGATGCTTTTCTTTTTTTTTTTCTTTTGGGGATCTGTAGGCTGCAACTCCATCGTAGATTTTTTTCTTTCTAGACGTGATTACTCTTTATAATTTCTCGAGTGAATTTTTGTTTTCTTCCTCTTGAGCTCTTCTTCTATTTCTCCAACATCGATGCTTTCCATCGGTTGCATTTTTTTGATTGCATTTGCAACGATATTGAGATTTTCCCGTTGATCAAATTTTATAGACTTGAGCATCATCATAAAGCGCATTTCCCCGTCTTGCAGATGCCAATTCTTTGTCCAATTTTACACCGAACGAAGTAAATGAGAATATACTATTATAAGCACGAATATTCCTTATGAAATTAATAGCTTTTTCTGACTGGGCTGTAAACAATTCATCCAACTCCGGAGGAACTTCAGAAAATGCAAGTTTAACTTTTCCATTATCACAACAAAAAGTAGGAGGTTCATATTCAAATCTTCTTGTACCACAATGAATGCAATCACACACATTTTTTAATTCATGTAGCAATTAACCTAAATAGATGAACAATATCATTAAAAAAACATTGATAGTCTATCATAATGTATTAGACGTATTTTTATCTTATAAGAATGTAATACTTACAATTCAAATCACTTGCATTTCGTTTACATTTCTTTTGCCTTTGTAGATTTTTTCTTTGTCTATATACCTTATTAGCTGCAATATATAGATATAAATATATTAATTAAAAAAATATTTTGATTTGTGCTCATGTTGTGTGATATGTGGTGATTATAACATAGACAATTAATATATATATATATATATATATATATATATATATATATATATATATATATATATATATAGGGGGCCGCTCCAATGAGACCCCCTAATTTTAGTAAGATCTAGGGTACGATCTGGTGCGTTTATCTTATCAATCCTATGGCTAATATTGTATCTGGAGGGAGAATTATTTTTGCAGGGTTCGAATCCTGGAGGGAGCAAAATATTTTAAATTTTATTATTCATTAGTATATACTGCATTGTTCATCAGCATATACTGTCTTGTTCATCAGTATATATGTCTTATTCATTAACAATTTTTTAAATTTTGTTTTTCACCAGTATATACATCTTGTTCGTTAGGTATAAGTTTTGTTCATTAGTATTATATGTCTTATTCATTGTCCTAGTGTTTCATTAAAAATAGGGGGTCTCACTGGAGCGCGCCCCTATATATATATATATATATATATATATATATATATATATATATATATATGGGGAGGGCTACAGTGAAAACACTTCTTAAAATATAAATATAAACGTTTTTTAATGTACGAATTTTATCCAACAGGGTTACGAATTCATCCAACAGGGTTACGAATTGTGAAAAATAAATTTTTGCTATCTTTGGGATTCGAACCCAGGATCACGAATATATATAGGGGTGGACTACCGTGAGAGCACATCTTAAAATAAGAAATAAGAGCAATTTTTAATGTATGAATTTTATGTAGAACACGTATGAATTCGCTGTATAAAGGTATGAATTGTGAAAAATAAATTTTTGCTATCTTTGGTATTCAAACTCAGGACCATAAATCCATCAAACAGGATTACGAATCAACCGTAGATCTTGATGATCTAAGGGCTGGAAATGATTCTTATTTTATATCTTATGAAATGCTCTTATTTTAGCCCTCCCATATATATATATATATATATATATATATATATATATATATATATATATATATATATATATAGGGTGAGGTTATAGTGAGAACCACTAATAAAATTAGAACTTGAGAACCATTAAAATTACTGCATCTATTATACAAATTAATATATCCACTATTAAATTTACTGCATTCGAAAAAAATAAAATTTTTGCTCCCTTCAGGATTCGAACCCAGGTTCTGCATCCATCCACCGTAGATCTTGATGATCGAATAGCTTAAAATGGTTCTCCGTTCTAATTTTATTAGTGGTTCTTATTTGAACCTCTCCCTATATATATATATATATATATATATATATATATATAGGGGCGCGCTCCAGTGAGACCCCCTATTTTTCGTGTAACATGAGTACAATGAATAAGACATATAATACTAATGAACAAAACACATATCTAATGAACAAGATGCATATACTGATGAAAAATAAAATTTAAAAAATTCGTAATGAATAAGACATATATACTGATGAACAGGGCCGTATATACTGATGAACAACACAGTATATACTGATGAATAACAAAATTTAAAATATTCTGCTCCCTCCAGGATTCGAACCCTGCGAGAAAAAATCACCCTCCAGATACAATATCAGCCATAGGATTGACAAAATAAACGCACCAGATCGTGCCCTAGATCTCACTAAAATTAGGGGGTCTCATTGGAGCGCCCCCTATATATATATATATCCCTTAATATAAATACTTAGAAGCAATTGGGCGCTCATGCTATAGAAAATACCTGAAGATGAGTTTGTTTTGCGCAATGTAACTTCCATGCTCATAATTAGTGTATACAAATTTTAAAATCCTGCAAATAAATATTTGTTCTGTAACGCGATAATAATAAATAATAATAAACAAATAACAACAAAAAGGAATGTTAATAATAATTATAAGTATAACTCTAGTCAAATAAGTATAAACATATTGATATGGCAGCAAAACAATTACTATATCCTTATATTTTATCAAAGCCTAACTTTCACAATTAAATAAAGGTCATTCTACAAACTCAAAAATTTGCATAACTTATAAATCAGTCTAAATGACGAAAACAAAAATTTGAGGACATAAACGAACATTCGGAACCTTTAGATACATGTGTCCTGCAAATATAGGTATGTGACTCAAATTCAGTGAAGCTCCTTGATGCTTGATGACATCGCAATTTCAACTTTCCAGTGCAAAGTCACAGAGCTACTTTTTATTTAAGATTTAATTTAATTTATTTCCTTGTACTTAAATTCGAAACCTACTCGTCATCCTTAATTTATTTCCTTGTAAATTTGAAGAAGCATATGAAACTTGTAGCAAGGTGCACCAATGAACTATTACAAGAAAGAAAGAAACTTCATAAATCAGGCTAAATACTACCAAGAACGGCGATCAAATTAAACAAATGCATATAAGGGAATTGAGAAAAATATAAAATAAAAAATGAAGCCCAACTAATCAAAATCAAACCTTGTCTAACTCGGTTATACTACTAACTTTTGGGGAAAAATTGCAATTCTTAAACAACTACGGCTAAAGATTCTTTCTTAATTCTTGCGATCACAGTCCGAGATAAGTATACATTGCTCTAATCAAGAACTTTCCTCGACAACCAATTACGGCCCCAATCCAAAAACAAACAGAAATAACTAAATACATATAAACTCAAACAAATATGTATATAAAAGGAGAAGAAGGAACCTTTTCTGGGCAGCTTCGGCGGCTTTGGCGCGGGCTTCTTCGGAGGCCAAACGCTCCTCTTCTTGTCGGCGCTGCTCAGAGCGGCGGCGAAGCACGAATATCTGTTGATTCTCTTGTGCAGCGGGTCGTGGAGATCGAAAGCCGAAGGGGGGTGGGTTTTGGCGAGGAAAAAGAGGAACGTTGATTTTATTAACAACAAAATCTTCAATATGGTGAATCGGTGATGTGGAAGAGGAATAGAATTCTAATGCAATACATATTCTTTGGTGATGTGGAAGATTGTATAACGTGTTATAGGGTAGAGGAGATTTGGTTTATAATATAAAATATGTGGAGGGGTAAAATAGGCAATCCACAAGTTGTCCCATAGAATGCTTAGGCACTTTTTCTATTAGTATATATATATATATATATATATATATATATATATATATATATATATAGGGTGTGGTTCTAGAGAGAACTACATTATTTGTGAGAACGGGAGAACCATCAAATCTAATGCATCCACTGTAAAAATTAATGCATTCGCTGTTAAAATTAATGCACTAAAAAAATAAAAATAAAAATGCTCCCTTCAGGATTCGAACCCAGGATCTGCATTCATCCAACAAGATAATGCATCCACCGTAGATCTTGATGATCGAATGGCTGAAAATGGTTCTCCGGTCTTCTTTTATTTATGGTTCTTTCTTGAACCTCTCCCTATATATAGGAATGGGATCATATAGATCCCAATGCTTATAATAGATCCCTAGATCCAAATCTTGACCACACATTTATGACATGTGGCGCATCAAGATGGTGACACGTGGCAAGGATTCCAAGGCAAAATCTGGAGGGGTAAAATTGGAATGTAATTTTTGGATTTAATAATTAAAAAAATATATATATTTTTTTAGATTTTCTCAAAATAGATATATTTTAGATGCATATAGTTTCACACAAAGATGCATAAAGTTTTCACATGAAATGCATAACTTTGAACAGAAAAATGCATTTAATTTTTCCAGTTTTGGTATTTTCACCACCCCACCCCATACCACCCCCCAATCCAGCCTACACCACCCCCCAACCCTCCCCATTACCACCCCCCAAAAATATGCATGTTTCACATGCATATAAAATCAAACAAAAATGCATAAAGTTTTCACATAAAAATGCATTAAATTATACAAAAAATGCATTTCATTTTAATAAACCTGGTAGTTTCGCCACCCCACCCCTGCCCTGCCCCCCACACCCCCCCAAAATTTTTTTTTTTTTTCAAAAACTGATTTTCTAATTGCTGGCCCACCCCCCACCCCCCTCCCCCCAAAAAAAAAATTTTAGATGCATATAGTTTCACACAAAGATGCATAAAGTTTTCACATGAAATGCATAACTTTGAACAGAAAAATGCATTTAATTTTTCTAATTTTTCCAGTTTTGGTATTTTCACCACCCCACCCCATACCACCCCCCAATCCAGCCCACACCACCCCCCAACCCTCCCCATTACCACCCCCCAAAAATATGCATGCATGTTTCACATGCATATAAAATCAAACAAAAATGCATAAAGTTTTCACATAAAAATGCATTAAATTATACAAAAAATGCATTTCATTTTAATAAATCTGGTAGTTTCGCCAGCCCACCCCTGCCCCTGCCCCCTGCCCCCCCACCCCACCCCACCCACCCCCCCACCCCCCCAAATTTTTTTTTTCAAAAACTGATTTTCTAATTGCTGGCCCACCCCCACCCCCACCCCCCCCAAAAAAATTTTATTTTTTATTTTTTTAAAAACTGATTTTCAAAAAAAAAAAATTTTTTTTGGGGTGGGTGGGTGGGGGGGGGTCAGTGGTCAGAAAATCAATTTTTGAGAAAATAAAAAAATAAATAAATTTTGGTGGGGGGGGGGCGGTGGGTGGGTGGGTGGGTGGGTGGGGGGTGGGTGGGGGGTGGTGGGGGTAGGGGGTGGGGTTCTGGGGTGTGGGGGGTGGGGTTGGGGTGGGGTGAAATCTTATGCATATTTATATGAAACTTTATGCATTTTTATATGAAAGTTCATGCATTCTCGTATGAAACTTTATGCATCTAAAATATACCTATTTTGAGAAAATATAATTTTTTTTTTTGAATTTCGAAAATTACATTCCAATTTTACCCCTCTCCAGATTTTGCCTTGAAATTAAAAAAATAATTTTTTTTTTTGGGTGGGTGGGGGGGTAGGGGGTGGGGTTCTGGGGTGGGGTGGGGTTCTGGGGTGTGGGGGGTGGGGTTGGGGTGGGGTGAAATCTTATGCATATTTATATGAAACTTTATGCATTTTTATATGAAAGTTCATGCATTCTCGTATGAAACTTTATGCATCTAAAATATACCTATTTTGAGAAAATATAATTTTTTTTTTGAATTTCGAAAATTACATTCCAATTTTACCCCTCTCCAGATTTTGCCTTGAAATGCCTTGCCACGTGTCACCATCTTGATGCGCCACATGTCATAAATGTGTGGTCTAAATTTGGATCTACGGATCTATTATAAGCATAGGGATCCACCAGAACCCAACCCTATATATATATATATATATATATATATATATATAGATAGATAGATGCCATATCAATATCAAGCAAGCTAAGGCCATCAGCCCACTCCAACATTGGCTACGACTTCGAGAATTTACACATCTTACTCATCATTGGTGATGTGGAAGATTGTATAACGTGTTATAGGGTAGAGGAGATTTGGTTTATAATATAAAATATGTGGAGGGGTAAAATAGGCAATCCACAAATTATCCCATAGAATGCTTAGGCTCTTTTTCTATTAGTATAGATTAGTCATTTTAAGCAGAGATGAGTAATATTGCATAATATCGGTTATGTCTGGATTTCATTTATTTAGTTAAGTTTTTGTGCAATATGCAAAACCATGGGTTGTTGTTTTCTTTTTCAGGTGGCACAACTATTATGCTTTTAGAAATATAATTATTCCATAGTTTTGTATAATTAAACGATCTTGATTTTTATTAAGGTTAGGTTATGCATGGACCATAAATTTTATTGGTTATGTCGTATGCGATGATCATCAATAATTCGATATCTTTCACATTTAACTTTGACTTAACAAACATGCTTTTTATTTATGGTTAATTTTATGTTCATATATCAATGGTTACTAGCTAATCATTGATATTCGAAACTTTAAATTTCCGATTGTCAATAATATTGTGTAACTGGAACTTTATGCAATTAATTTATATAAAATATTTTGTTGTTTTGTTATAAACATTCTGCTTTATTTAAGAAACAATGTAGTCAAATGACCATAATGAAGATTGAAAATCAATTTTTGTCCCCTAATCTTAAAACATTAAAATATGGCCATTAATTAGGTGGTATGCTTAATTTGCCCTTTTTACTCGGCCGCTGGGGTGATTGCGCGACCGCTGGAAGCTTATGGGTGAGTTGCGCGCTCGTGGGGAAAAGCCAGCGCCCGCTGCGCGTATGACACTTATGGCACTATTTAGTGCCATAAGTGCCAAGAGGATCATTTTACTACTTGATTTTATTTTGGATTTTCGTTGGCACTTATGGCCCGTAGGGTTTAGATGTTCGATTTAGGGTTTAGATGTTCGATTTAGGGTTTAGATTATCCATTTATGATTTCTTGATTCTATTGCTGTTGTTTCTGTATTTGTGTTGCACGTATGGCACTAATAGTGCCATAAGTGCCAAAAGGACCATTTTACTTGGTTTTATTTTGGATTTTCGTTGGCACTTTTGACATGGATTTCCGTTGGCACTTTTGGCACTAATAGTGCCAAAAGTGCCAACGGTTAGTGCCAAAAGTGCCAACGGAAATCCAAAATAAAACCAAGTAAAATCTTGGCACTTATGACACTATTAGTGCCATAAGTGCCTAACCCGACCCGGCACGCAACCCGCGTACCTGATCTTACCCGGTCTGCCTCATTAAGGGTAAAAACGTCCAAATCAATAAAAATGGCCAAATTTTATGTTTTTTCAATGCGTGACCATAAATTGTGTTTTATGCTTCATTTTGACTACTTCAAAATTTTACTCTTTATTTAATATGATATTTCTTTTTGTATTTATAATTATATTTTATAATGTATCTAATATTTTATAAAATTTAATGCTTGCATCGCACGACTCTATGATGGTTAATCTTTCAAAGTAAACGTTGCCTAACTATTTTTATTCAAACTCGTGTTGTCCATTTCTATGATTATTTTTTATGTATAGACGGAGTATTAGTTAAAAACCATATGCAACTCCCTTTTCCCCTCGTGGTACTACAAAAAAAGGATGAGAATAAAGCTCAATAAAATCATACAAAGACGAGAATGGAAATACACAAAAAACTCAAAATCACTTTGCCTTTAATTACATATAGTCAGAACCAAGATTACAAATTAAAACAAGCCTATTTGTGAAGCAATTTGACAGAGCTACAGAAACAGAACAATCCAATATGTCAAAGAATCACAAAAAATTGGAGACTAAATTTAGGGATTCGATTAGCGATAGCTGCCGTAGACTGGTGTGTACATTACAGCTCTCTGCAAACTTGACGAGATCTTTCGGACGGGGAAGACGCGACGCCAAACCTACAAGGGCATTTTAGTCATTACCAAGTTCTTGCGTTGCGTCGATAACTAAGAGTTTAAACCAATGCATATAGTTACAATGTATTGGTGAAACGAAACACGACACGAGAGGCAACTATGAAACATCATTTTACCGAGTTCGTATGCCTTTGCAGCTACGGTAGCTGCAATATGTGCTGAGATCTTCCTAATATATATTTGTAAACGGGGGGTATATCAGTCCTTTCGCGTAGCTCTCCTCCGTCACTTGAGCTGCCAAAGCTTCAGCTGCAGGTGAAGACAAGAGACAAGATCAGCTGATTGAAACATTAATGTATGCAAAAAAATGGTTTCGGTTTTACTAGACTCACAGGCTGCTAATAGCAGGTCGTCGTGTATACGTATTGTTCCCGACATGATCAAACCTAAACCAAACCCGGGGAATATGTAAGCGTTGTTAGCCTGACCGGGCACGAAAAGCTTCCCGTTGTACTCTACAGAGTCGAACCCCTGCAAAAGAGACTCAAGATTTTCAGCAAGATTGACAATACATATGATTGAAGAGTTGAAAGATTGGGAATAATCTATGCCTATTATAAAAGAGTCTTGTTTTATGTAACTTATTATAAAATAGTCATGTTTTATAAATTTTGGTTAGCCTATTAATTATGTTCCCATTTTAAAAATAAATTAAGGGCGATAATGTAATATCATAATAATAATAATAATAATAATAATATTATTATTATTATTATTATTATTATTATTATTATTATTATTATTATTATTATTATTACAATCCAATCATAATTGTACATAAGTTTGAACTCTTCAAAATTACTCATTATTTATAGGGGTGTAAATTCGGGGCGGGGCGGGTACCCCACCCACAAATTGCGGTACCCGACCCTCAAAATCTTTCAAATATGCTACTCTCACTCGTCCCGCATCACCTATGCGGATACCCGAATACCCGCAGTTAGGGATGTCAATGCAGCCCGAAACCCGTGGGCCGACCCGAATAACCCGACAAAATTAGAGGGTTAGGGTTGAAAAATCGCAACCTGAAAAAATCTCCAGCCCGATTAGCCCGCACCCGACTAACCCGGAACCCGATAGGGCTAGCCCGAAAACCCGATGGGCTGGCCCGGTGGGCTGACGGAATTGTGACTGATGCATCCAGTTACAACTTCTGCTATGTTTAGATCTATGGTATTTGCTTATGTCACGACCGGGCTTAACTAAGGATAGTTAATCCGGGGAATCATGACCAAGGGAGGGAATTAAGAAGCGGGAATAAAGAAAGGGATTAATCTGTAGAAGCGGATCGAAAGTTTACACTGAACCGAAAGAAAATTCTAACGTATAAAGAAGTCATTCTTTATAAACTTGAAAGGATTTCACAAGCTAAAGATGTAATTTACATATGAGAATCACAATAGAGAAGGCCTATTGTGATCTCTACACAAAATAAGTGTTCGTAGCGGAAGACT
This sequence comes from Salvia miltiorrhiza, assembly GCF_028751815.1. NCBI lineage: Eukaryota > Viridiplantae > Streptophyta > Magnoliopsida > Lamiales > Lamiaceae > Salvia > Salvia miltiorrhiza. The sequence goes on from NC_080393.1 coordinate 55,172,400, forward strand.
GACTGGAGAGGCATGTTGAAGACATGCGTCTCATTATATATACATTCAAACAAAACAAAAGACCGCTCGACACCATCTCATCATCGTCTCTGCTCAACCTGCACGTTTATAAATACATACAGGACTGAGTATAAAATACTCAGTGGACACAAGCCAAAGATACGTACATGCATACTAAAGCTGTAAATTATCATGCCTTTTCTCATGGCGTACAGGGATTTTAGTAAAAAGTCTGCACCCACTAGTCATTTACTTGTACTAAAGTTCGTCTGATCAGACTATGTTCTTTTGTACTCTACCATATCTGCAATGATAACTGTGTGCCGAGAAGGTGGCCACCTTCTACGGTCACAGACCGGCCGATATGCTAAACCGGCTCACGGTCCTAGACCGGCCGATACGCTAACCGGCTCACGGTCCCTTGTGTACACTAATCCTGTCTAACATCTGGATAGAACAGAACCCGAATTCGATTAACTGCTGGTGCCAGATAGGTATCATACATAAATCTTAAAATTGATAGACAATGATAATAGTTCGCAAGATTTTATTCAACTGCAACATAATCTAAACTTTGATTTTTATATAAGAAAGCCCACCTGATCGTGGCCTGATGATTCAGGTGATTCTAAACTATGGATTAACCTTTTCTTGTATATGACCTTCAATATAGATTAACTAACTAAGTAAATAACGAGAAAATAATATGGATTTAACTTAAAGAGTACATATGTGGGTCTTAAGGTGATATTCCTATTTGGAATTTATGGACTGAAGACTGACTGTTATTTGGCAAGCTTATCAACAAATGCCAACACAAATTCAAATGCAGTAATCATTACTCTAATAGTACTAATAAATAAATACTTCCTTAGAAATAATATAAGTCCTCTTTTCCCTATATCTAAATCCCCAATTCAAAAATCAAAATCCTAGGGTTTCTACCTCTCTTCATCCCCTCTGGAATTCGTCTCTCCGACGAAGCCTGCCGCCCCGCCGTCGTCTCTGTCACGCCGCCGCCTCTTCTGACTCAGGTAAGTCCCTCTCTCTCTCTCTCTCTCTCTCTCTCTCTACTTCTGTCTCTGTTCTCTCCCTCGAACTCCATCTCTCTCTGCCCTCTCTCGATCTCTCGCTCTCTCTCTCTGTCCAGGGCGCGGCGGCCGCCGCAAGCCACGACGGCACTTGCAGCGCCGGTGCTTGCCGCCGCCTGCCCCGCTCCTCTCTCCCTCTAGCTCGTTCTGCCTTTCTCCCTTCTTCCTGCTGTCTGTCTCTATCTCACACTCTATCTCACTATCTCTCACTCAATCTCCATCCCTACCTCTCGCTCAACCTCCCTCTTCCTCTACTGTCAGTAGCCACCGCGGCCGCCGTGGCGTGAGCAGCGCCGGCGGCCACCTCCGTCAGCCATGCCTCCGCCGCGATGGTTTGCGGTTGTTGCTGCTGCTACTGCTAATCCCCCCCTTCTCCTTCTCTATTTCCCAATTCAAAAACTTATTCCAGCAAACTTCCCATCCAATTTCTATTTCAGTTTCAATATCAAAAACTAATAAATCTCAAATTATTTTCTGTTTCAGGAATGGGTGATTCGAGATAGTTTGAAACGGTTTCATTTCATCGTGGCAGTTCATCTACAGCCCAAGACTGCCCCTTTTATTTTTTTGAATTAACTGTTGTAACTAAACGTATTCTGTAGACGTTAAAGAAAATTGATATTATCTCTGCGGTTCTTGATTATTATCTACGAGTGAATCATTGAGTTGTAGGAAGAATACTACCTGCTTGTTTGCTGTGATGACTGCTGGGGATGATTTATAGCTTATTACTATTACTACTGTTTTCACTATTTTTAACTGTTATTATGTACATAAAGAGAAAAGAAAGACTACCTTCTTTATACAAACTGCACAAGCTGCTGTAGACGATTATAGATGATTTGCTTTCTTGTTTGGAATTAGCAGAATGGGAAAAAGATGAGACTACTGTAACTCACCATATTTATAATCGTTTGAGTCGGTTAAATGAAGTAGCTGGGTGTAAAATTGAGAGCTGAGTGTAAAGTTGGAAGATGCGTGTAGTATCATGCTCTACGTGTTCATTCGAGGAGCTAATTTGTTCTAATGGAGTTTAACTGATAAATAAAGCTTGGGTCGCTAATGACATAACTATGAGGAATTGGGCTTTGATCCCAAATAAAATCATTGGCCCAACAATAATAGCATTGACTTGGACTTCTTTCTCTAACAAATTTGCTAGTCCAGCTAAAAGGTTACTGGTTTCCTAAAATTATCAGTAATTATATTGATATTTCTTACTTGATCAATTAATCCCATATAGAAATTGGATTACTACAGTCCTCTATTTGATGAATATCTATATTGGGATCTAATATATGAACTTAATTATATAATCAACAATAGTATAAATACGGTGGGGCTACTACAGCTTAAATATATATATGTAGCCTCATTAAAAAAAGTGAAATTAATTAGTTAGAATATATATGTGTGTGTGTGTGCAATCTCATTAAAAAAAGTGAAATTAATTATGGATTTTTTTTGTAGAAATTGATTATTAGTATCTCATTAGTTAGAAATTAATTATTAGTATCTCATTTTAAAGTGATACCAATTTTTTTTTTTTTTTTTTCTGTCAGTGAGACGTGCATGGCAAATCCACTAATTATTCAGTAATAATCCAAATTGATTCTAGTGCATTGATACATGTTAAATTTTACTATCTCATTTTAATATAATTTTGTTTATGTAATCTTGAATATCTTATATTTTTGCATTTCATAATTTGCTATATAATTTATATCTTTAACATCTATGTATATTTTATACATTATACATTAGATCATTAGGAATAATAAAATACAAATGATAATTTTATTTTTACGCCTTTAACCTGATTAGCCCGATGGGCTAGCCCGAAACCCGAAAGTTTAGGGTTAGGGTTGAAGATTTACAACCCGAAAAAATCTCCAACCCGATTAGCCCGCACCCGACTAACCCGGAACCCGATAGGGCTAGCCCGAAAACCCGGTGGGCTGGCCCGATTGACATCCCTACCCGCAGTGGGTATCCGCTGCAGGTGTTCGAGTATCCGCATTACCCGCACTTATTTGAATCCCAGCAGTTTGAGGGTATTTCTACTCATAAATTGTGGGTACCCGACCCACAAAATAAGGGTACCCACATTTTTAATTATGAAAACACTATATATTCATAGAAATTAAATTAGTTTAATTTTTAAAAATAAAATAATTATATAAAATTGATAATAAAATTAAATAAATAAATAAATAATCGGGTATGCTGGTACCCGCAAACTCAATGCGGATACCCAATACCTACTTTTTTATGCTACTAAATACCTGCCCGCGTTATGAATTAAGAGGGCCCGATACCCGCGCAAGTATCAGGTATGGCGAGTATCAGGTACGGTGAAGGGGGTATGCATCCATCTAATAAGTGTTGTGCGGTCTTCTCGATTTATGGATCAAAAACTAATACGCCTGTACGAGAAGAACGGGGCATAAACTAAAAATAAAATAACTAAAAATAAAAGACAGACTAAAATCAGTAAAATCCTGCTTAAAATCAATCCCCGGCAACGGCGCCAAAATTTGATGCGTCGTTTTACACCAAAAATATCTGGCAGTCAGCCGGTATGCCCACACTGCGCAGACAGCAGTAAGCAAGATTGTCTCCTAAGGGACTGGCGAGAATTTCTCTAATTAAAGCCTGCAAGTAACCCACGAAAATTGAGATTAAAATTGATAAAATACTAAACTTAAAATTAAATAAATAAAATCCAAACAAACCAATTTTGATAATGGTGAAAAGATGAATAAAAACTCAACAATTACTAAAGGAATTACATCAATCAATTAAGTCCACCCTAGCTTAATTATTCCGATCATGGATGCAAAAATAACTTTAAATCATTCAAACAAACCAGTTATAACCACCGAAGACGCTTCTGACGTGATCTTATTTCTCCTTAATTATTCGGTAACCAGGAAGAAGCTTCACTAATTACTACCCTAATCGACTGACAACCATAAGAGACGCTATATAGGTTTAATGAGTCGAAAGCATTAATATCTAGAGAAACCCGATTCAAAACCAATAAACTCTAACGCAGGATTATTGAATTAAGACTACTTTTCACTTGACCATGTTGTGTCAATTTACCACTAATCAAACCTAAACCACAATTACGGATGACCGGTTCAATTGGCTATATAATTAATTCTAACCCAATAAATATTTGCAACTATCTAATGGATTAAAACAATTAATATCATTAAACATGGAGAATTGCAGATGCAAGCATAAAAATAAAGTATAAGAACAATTAGATCTCATAGAATAATTTTGCTAGTGATTCCCTAATCGTTGCCGGAATAAACGAATTAGCTAGAACTCATAATCAAATAAAACAAATAAATTAAATAAATAGTTGCAATGGAAAATTAAGAAATAAAACTTGAATTGAAATCTCCAAACTTGCGTCCAATCTGCTCTTCCCGAAAAGTGGCGCCTGACTTGTATCTCTTTTTCCAAGTTGATCTCTAGCTATATATATATATATATATATATATATATATAGGGGTGGGCTACCGTGAGAGCACATCTTAAAATAAGAAATAAGAGCAATTTTTATATGTATGAATTTTATGTAGAACACGTATGAATTCGCTGTATAAAGGTATGAATTGTGAAAAATAAATTTTTGCTACCTTTGGGATTCGAACTCAGGACCATAAATCCATCAAACAGGATTACGAATCAACCGTAGATCTTGATGATCTAAGGGCTGAAAATGATTCTTATTTTATATCTTAAGAAATGCTCTTATTTTAGCCCTCCCCTATATATACATATATATATATATATATATATATATATATATATATATAGGGGTGGGCTACCGTGAGAGCACATATTAAAATAAGAAATAAGAGCAATTTTTAATGTATGAATTTTATGTAGAACACGTATGAATTCGCTGTATAAAGGTATGAATTGTGAAAAATAAATTTTTGCTACCTTTGGGATTCGAACTCAGGACCATAAATCCATCCAACAGGATTATGAATCAACCGTAGATCTTGATGATCTAAGGGCTGAAAATGATTCTTATTTTATATCTTAAGAAATGCTCTTATTTTAGCCCTTCCCTATATATATATATATATATATATATATATATATATATATATATATAGGGGTGGGCTACCGTGAGAGCACATCTTAAAATAAGAAATAAGAGCAATTTTTAATGTATGAATTTTATGTAGAACACGTATGAATTCGCTGTATAAAGGTATGAATTGTGAAAAATAAATTTTTGCTACCTTTGGGATTCGAACTCAGGACCATAAATCCATTCAACAGGATTACGAATCAACCGTAGATCTTGATGATCTAAGGGCCGAAAATGATTCTTATTTTATATCTTAAGAAATGCTCTTATTTTAGCCCACCTCTATATATATATATATATATATATATATATATATATATATATATATATAGGGTTAGACTCCTGTGAGAATTTAGGATTTTGTAAGAACTAGGAACCATCTTAGACCATAGATTACAATTAATCCAGCGGTTTAAATTGAAAATTAGGCGTTAAAGTGATTGCCTCAATTTGATTATTAATCCACCGTTTTTAATGAATAAGGGCAATAGTGGAAATTAACTTTAAGGTAAATAGCGTGTGAATCAAATAGATTTGGTATATCAAAACTAATCCATGATTTACAGCTTTGAATTATATTCAGAAATTAAAAGTAATCGCTTCAGCTACCCTAAATTACCTATCAACATCAATCAAATTCATCACTTTTCTTCCACCGCCATTTTCTACCTATCACAACCATTAATATTCAAGGCTTTTATTCCACCGTCGTCCTCGACTTTCGGGTGGAACGCCGGGTAATAGAGAGTACCTTTGTTCACGCCGGAATAGAACATAATTTCTTTTCCATTCTTTTTTTTTGGTTTTTCCCGGCGCTTACCGACGAACCGGCGAAAATATATGAACAACACTTATTGTTCATTGAAATTAATCTAATATTCACGATAATGTTCCTTTTGTTCATGAGTTTCAGTGTTATTGTTCATTAACTAACATTGTTCATCAAATGTATTCATTGTTCATCAAATGTGTTCATTTTTCATCAATTGTATTTATTGTTCACCAATTGTATTCATTAATTTAGTATATGATACTAATAATTTTATTAGGTAATGATGATGTACTAATGTTCATTGAAATTAATATAATATTCACGATACTGTTACTGTTGTTCATGAGTTTCAATATTATTGTTCATTAACCAACATTGTTCATCAAATGTATTCATTGTTCATCAAATGTGTTCATTGTTCATCAATTGTATTCATTAATTTAGTATATGATACTAATAATTTTATTAGGTAGTGATAATATAATAATGTTCATTAATATTAGTTTGATATTGACGATAATGTTGATTTTATTCATGAATCTAATTGATATCGTTCATTAACTTAAATAATTCATCAAATATATACCAATATTGTGATCAGGTTATTAGTGAATAATTTTATAGTGATGAATAAGTTGAATAAGTTGTGGCACGACTACATGTAAATAAGTTGTGGCACAGCTACATGTAAATACGTACACTATTGTAATTTGGACATATGTGCATTAAATGTTGGACTTAAATTGTTTTGTTTCTGGAATCTTATAGCTGCAGAGGAGGTATCAATGAAAATGTTGTGGAGGAACGTCCAACGAAGAATGTTGTGGTAGGCTCGATACCTATTAAAGATGATTACACATCAATATGGAACGAAAAAAAAAAATCAAAATTGATTAAACAATATAATCAAATACAACAGCCTGACATTGGCAAAATCAAACCCATGAACATATGCATACTTTTTACGAATATTAAATTATACACCTCCATGAGTAAATAACTATGAGATACAATGTTAATTAATTTAAAATCATGTTCTTTTGTGAGACATCTGCCGCAAAAGTGGCTGATGACTAAACTAAGTAAAATATGAATGTGCATTAAATTAATATCCCACATAACAAAAAACACGAACATGTTCATCTGAGAGATGGATATTAGTTTACCATGAGAAACTATAATTTGTGCACACATCAATACGCTTGATACATATATTTGACTCCGACGTTATGAGAAACTTGAAATCTATAATCCACTATGAATATTATAGTTGTTCTACGCATTACTGGAAAAATAATAAATAACATATAAAAATTAATTAAAAAACTAACCTAGAACAAACATTCTTGAATATAAGACGACGAAACTCTTGAGACTGTTGAATATTGTATATGGAGTCCAAGAAACATGAACAGGATGAAACTTTATTCAATGAGAAACAAAATAAAAAAATACATATTTTGATCAAAAAGATTAGACGTGGGCTAGTGGATATGGAATTATATGGTTAAAATATTAGATACCATAATTAGGAGATACGTTTTTGCTTATTTAGTGGAAGAGATCGGTTATGATAAAATAATAAAAGACAAATCAACCCTTAAGTGCCGAAAAGCCATGGGATTTCTTAAATTATATCTCAGCCGTTGAATTGGGAAAATGAAGGGTTGTGATTGGTTCCTAGTTCTTACAAAATATTTGAGTTCTCACAGGAGCCTCCCCATATATATATATATATAAGGTATATACTAAACCTATCTAATCTAACTAAAGTGGCGTGAAAGCCCACTAAAAACTAACTAACCTAATCTAATTAACTTAAACAAAAAGTGGCATATGAAAGCCCACAAAATAATAAATCAAAGTGCAGCCCAACATCTCTCAATTTTCGCCACTCCATCAATTAAACTCGGCTCCAATTTCAGCTTGACCTGCTCAGTAGATGTTTTGGAAGTCTTCATTCTTCGTAGCTTAATATTTCAAAACTCTTCTCAAAACCAAGTCTTTTCTTCAAAACCTATCAAATACCATCAAAATTCACATAAGACTTTAATTCATTCCAAAAGATGATATTTAACACAAATTAAGCACAGAAATTATATCAAAATCCCCAAAATATATGCGTATAAATATGCCTAATCATGTTGCTTTTCCGGCTTTCAATAATTCTCATGTAGTCTGGTGCAAGTTTCTTTCTGTCGTCTGTCTATGTCGTAGAAGGTTCTCAATAACTTGCAAGTTTTTCTTTCTGTTTGGTACCACTGCTTCGAGGTGCTCATTTTGAGATGTTGGAATGCAAGAATATTTTGTTTTACTTACCAATTAATGTATCGCCCATGAGAAAGATGACCGGCCGGAATAAACTTTTGAATCTTTTCTAGTTAATTTGTTGACAAATAAGTTATCGAAATTTAAACTTATATAAAATTAAATTTACCAACAATTAATATATCTTAAGTAACATAGTTACTTGCAAAAAATAATTAGTGACTGAATGATATATAACATCCAATTCTCTAGACATTTAATGCACATGGGCTCCTCTCAAACTTCTTCCTCTTGTTCATATATGTTTGTCTTGTTGATTCATGTAGAAGATTATGATTCTTCTATATGTTTGCAAGGAAATGTATCTCCAAATAACGATGCATTTCTTGACTCATTATTAGTTGTATTCTATACTAGATTATATTCGTCCACAATAAGAAATATTTTAATTTATATGCATTACTATTTTTATTATCATAGCCATCTAATGACTGTATGCGTGACCACCATTATCTCCTACACACAAAAGAACAAATAAAACAAGAAGAAGTTTGTATCATGCCATAAACAAATTTCATTGACTAAATCAAAAGGTTTGACCTAAATAAATAATAATATTGACACGGAGCTAGCAGAGCCTATATATGCACCGGTGCCTTTCGAAATATTCATCAACATATTTTTGCAATTTTACAACATTAATTTCTTTAGAAGAATTACAATATTAATTTCTAACGTCTAGCTTGTTAGGGTTTCCAATTCCATTTCTTACCTAAATTACAGCAAGAATTACAATAGTATTGAACAGGCTTCAATATTTAGTCAGGCTTTTCATCGAACAGCTGTTACGCTTATTTGGTGCAGTCGTCCCATCATATATATATACGGATTGATATCTCCAGCCAACGAAATTTTCATATATATCATTTAGTTTGGCTTAGTTGTATCAAATGATACATAGGGACGTCTCCATATATTCTATAAGCTTAACAAAACACAGTTCACATCATGATATAATTAACTTGATAGTGCACCTCCGAAATCAGAATTCATCGAAAAGAAGTACAGAAAATCTGTCACGAAATTATCTATAAAAAATGGGGGATGAAGAATGATAGAGAGGGACTACTTTGAGTGAGCCAAGACTCCAGTGAAGAGAGAAGATATCAGAGGAAAGGATAATTTTCATTCATGAGATGAACCAATCCTCATACAAACAACATACTAAATAGCAAAAGTGGAGACAACAACTGATACTACTGTCGCACTCTTCAGCCATCCTAATAGAAAGGAAAGAGACATGAGAGGGGACCATTCTTGGAAGGACAATAACAACTAATAACCCTAATACATCACATAGTCTTTGAATCTTGTGGGTGGAGCTCTCGTGCGCATAGCTGCGCCATCTTCAGTTGGGCCTTCCTCATTTGGGCCGACTCTCACACTTGCTGCTGGTCCAACAGCCTCTTCAGGCCCATTTGCAATCAACTCTCGTTCTGTATCATTCCCCACTCCTTCTGAATCAACCTTGTCCTCAAGGTTGAAGGTAGGAAATTGGCGCTGCATGTCCTCGCAAGGTTCCCAGGTGGAATTCTCCGGTGGCTCGCCATGCCACTGAACTAGGACTTGGCGCTGGTGACCGGCGGCCGTCAGAATTTGTCGCTCCCCACAAATCGCCAAAGGTTTGGGAATGGGTCGGGAGCCGAAGGACTCAGCTGGGAGGGTGCATATAGGAGTGGTGCCCGATGGAATAAACCGTCGAAGTTTAGAGACATGGAACACCGGGTGGATGCGGCTGGATTGAGGGAGCTCTAGACGGTAAGCCACCTTCCCTATCCTCTCGGTGACTGGAAAAGGCCCATAGTAACGTTGGGACAGCTTGGGCGATTGTCTGCCGCGAACTGAGGTTTGGCGATATGGCTGCAACCGCACTAGAATTTCATCGCCCACCTGAAACTCGAGGTCACGCCGGCGACGGTTAGCTTGCTGTTTCATCCGAGATTGAGCTTGATGGAGATTCTCCTTAAGCTGCCGAAGTATGCCATTTCTCTGCTGCAAGAGCTCATCGAGAGCTTGGATTTTGGTCGATCCTGCTGCATAATGGGGAATCATCTGAGGTTGGCGGCCAAACAGGGCCTCGAAGGGTGTCATCCGTATGCCATGACAGTAAGAAGTGTTAAGGCAGAATTCAGCCCAGCCCACGTGCGCAGCCCAAGTCTCGGGTTGGTCTAAGGTGAAGGAGCGAAGATATTGCTCAATGGTCCGATTGGTGACCTCCGTTTGTCCATCGGTTTGAGGATGAAATGCCGTGCTATGCTTAAGGGTAGTACCACTCAACTTGAAAAGTTGTTGCCAAAATGCACTGAGGAAGATGGGATCCCTATCAGAGATGATAGAGGTAGGGAACCCGTGCAGTTTCACCACTATTTCCAAGAACAGAGCTGCTGTCTTGGCTGCTGTAAAAGAAGTCGGAAGCAATCCAAAGTGAGCAAACTTGGTGAGTCGGTCGACAACCACAAGTAGCACCGTATACCCTCGGCTTGGCGGAAGACCGGTGATGAAATCCATAGTGACGTCTTCCCACACATGAGTCGAAATGGGCAAGGGTTGAAGGAGCCCGGCGGGCGGTGTTGGAGAGTATTTTGTCTGTTGACAGGTTAGGCATGATGCCACAAACTCTTTGACTGCCGAGGTCATTCGGGGCCAATAAAACGACGATGCTAACCGCACCAAAGTGCGTTTGACGCCCCCATGCCCAGCCATGGGAGTGGCGTGCGCTTCCTTGAGAAGTTGAGGAATCAATGCCGACGTGGCACTTACATATATACGGTGCTTGAAACGGAGGAGTCCACCAGCTACTAAGAATTCAGAGCCCAGTTCTCCGCGCTCAAACTTGCTGTGAAGGTCACAGAGATCTTCTTTCTCGGAGTTCTCCCTTCTAATAGCATTTAGAATCTCGGGCATAGGTGAGCTCAGAAGAGAATAGGAAGCACCTTCCTCTGTTCCAATGGAATCAGCCCCAGATGCCGGACGCCGAGAGAGAGCATCAGCAGCGAGATTGGATGCTCCTGTCCGGTAATCAACACGAAAATGGAATCCCAATAACTTCCGTACATATTTCTGTTGCTCCGGCGTCTGAATAGTTTGTTGCATCAACTCGCAGATGCTCTGTTGATCAGTTCGGATGATGAAGAAACGGCCGAGGAGGTATTGGTGCCACTTGTGCACTGACTCCACAATTGCTAGCAACTCTTTGGTGTACACCGACGCCGCCTGCATCCGTGGGCACAACTTCTTGCTGAAATAAGCCAAGGGCTGCTCGGCCTGCATCAACACCGCGCCTATGCCGGTCTCAGCAGCGTCCGACTCGACAACAAAAGGCATGGAAAAGTCAGGGAGTCGGAGCACCGGAGTGGTGGTCATGGCTGTCTTTAAGCTCTCAAACGCGCATTCCGCCTCCGGGGACCATAAGAATGAACCGACGCGGAGGAGATCGGTGAGTGGGGCAGCAATGCTCGCGTAGTGTCGGACAAACTTCCGATAGTACCCTGTTAGCCCCAAGAAGCCGCGGAGCTTCTTGATAGTGCGCGGGGTCGGCCATGATTGCATAGCCGCGATTTTCTCCGGATCAGCAAGAACTCCCCCTTCGGACACAATATGCCCCAAATATGCTATTGAAGACTTCCCGAACTCACATTTTGAAGCCTTCAACACAAATTGATGGTCGCTAAGGCAGCGGAGGACCTGCTCCAGATGAGAAATATGGTCGTCCATCGTCGCGCTGTAGATGAGAATGTCATCAAAGAAAACCACAACAAAGTTATGTAAAAAAGGGGCAAATATGCGATTCATGGTCGCTTGAAAGGTTGACGGCGCATTGCAAAGACCGACGGGCATCACCAAGAATTCATAGTGGCCGTCTGTGGTGCGGAACGCCGTCTTGGCAATATCTCGGTGGTGAACTCGAATTTGGTGGTACCCAGAGTGGAGATCCAACTTTGAGAATACTCGAGCCTGCCCCAAGTCATCTAACAGTTCATCAATTGTAGGAATAGGAAATTGATCCCTTACCGTCACTGCATTGAGAGCACGGTAGTCAACGCAGAATCTGAAGGAACCATCCTTCTTTCGAACGAGCAGGATCGGCGAAGAAAATGGCGAGTGACTCGGGCGAATGATGCCCTGTTCAAGCATCTCAGCAACCAACTTAGCCATCTCTTGCTTTTGGAACTGGGGGTACCGATAGGGTCGCACGTTGACTGGTGCTGTCGACGGATTGAGATGAATCCAATGTTCAATGGCGCGGTGCGGAGGAAGCCCCACCGGTGGTGAAAAAAGCATCTGAAACTGGTCAAGGAGAGCCAAAAGAGGTACAGGGGCTTCAGTTGGGCCTTCCAAATTATGCATCACAACAGGCCCATCAGGGTGTGGGCCGACCCTAATGTAAATGGCATACACTAGACCAATCTCCTTATCTTGGACCGCCGCCGTCAATTGGGAGAAGGAGATGGGGTGGACGTCGATAGCAGGGTCCCCCTTCAAGGTCGTAGCCACGCCGTCGCGATGGAAAACCATGGTTTGGGCGGCGTAATCGTGGGTGACCGGGCCCAACGTCTGTAACCATTGGATGCCGAGGACGACAGCCGGTCCAGCGATTCGGAGCACGTGGAGGTCCACGGAAAGAATCTGCCCTTGAATTTCAATCGGAATCGCCGAGCACAATTGAGAACATAAGAGAAAGTCTCCATTTCCGACGTAGACACGAAACGGAGGTATCGTTGTCACCGGAAGGCGGAGAGTTTGAACCACCGTTGGTTGGATAAAATTGTGGGTACTCCCACTATCCACCAAGACTCGCACCGCGCGCCTATGAATGGTGCCCTTGAGGTGAAGGGTACGGGGCCGGCCAAGGCCGGAGAGTGTGTGAAGGCTCGAGATATCACCGCAAATAGCGGCATCGGGGGTTGGGAGCGTGGGTTCGGTCATCTCGTCCGTGGACAGAGCATCATGCTCAACGTCGTTGACCTCTGGCTCATCATCTGTGCCTAAGAGGCCGTAGAAACGACTACGGCAACGGTGGTTGGGGGACCATTTCTGATCACAGTTGTAACATATGCCTTTCTCCATTTTCTCACGAAGCTCTTGGGGAGAAAAACGCCGAATGGGAAGGGTAGAACCCTGTGGCGGCGCTTTGAGCAGCGGCGGCGATGGTGGTTTATGAGTTTCCCCTGGCTTGGTGCTTCCCCCAGGTGACAGAGGAGGGGTCGGAGGGGAATAAGGTATCGAAGAAATGGGTACCGCCTTCACCGGCGTGCGTGTGAGCCAACGTTGCTCAGTTCGCGTCTCTGCCAATCGAGTTTCGTAGGCACGCGCAAGGGCAAAGGCCTCCATAAGGGTGGATGGCTTTGTAAACGAAAGCTCGCGGCGAATGTCGGGCTTCAATCCCGTGACGAAGAAGCTAACAAGCAATGATTCAAAAATGCCCTTAACCTTGTTCATGAGCTCCTCGAACTCAGCCTGGAATTCGCCCACCGAAGCCGTTTGTGTTAATTTGGACAGAGCGCCTTGAGGATCTTCATAAAGAGATGCGCCAAAATGATGGCGAACGCTGTGAAGGAACACCGGCCAAGTGGAAATAAGGTGATTAGATTTCATCCACTGGAACCACGATGCAGCGCGGCCCTCCATATGGAATGAGACTATGCGCAGTCGTTGGTCCTCCGGAGTGTTGTGAAAAGCGAAAAACTGCTCCACTCGAAAGATCCAGCCGGCTGGATCGAAGCCATCAAAACGCGGGACTTCCATTTTCATGGAGCGGAAGGGTGGGTGCACCGGTGGATCAGGCTCCGGCGGCGGAGGAGGTGGCGGTTGCCGCGTGTACCGAAAGGAGGAGGACGAAGTGTCCGTAGATGTGATGTGGGACTCCATGGCGGACATGATGTTAGTAAAAAATGGAGGTAGGTAGCCACCTACCACCTCCACCATTTGCCACCTACCACCATGAGTGCCACCTACCCTTATGAATTTTCCTATAAATACCTTCTTCCACAACATTGCAAAGATACACCAAAAACACAACCAAAGCATTCTCTAGTTAGAGAGATAGAAAGATAGAGAGAAAAATCTTGTGAGAGAAAACTTCAGTGTAGAAGTTATACACGAGTGATAAAAGAGAGTTGAGAGATAGCCTCTGCGTAGGCAGATACAAAATACAGTGTGGTATTTTTGTTGTACTCCTCATTTTGAGATTCTCTAATATATTGGGGTGGGTCCGTGGACGTAGGCAGTTTGGCCGAACCACGTTAAATATCGGTGTCATTATTTTTCCCGTCTTAGATAATTTATATCTTTGATATTGCTTTCGATTTGATAATGGGCGGAATTATTTGTGCTTATTACCCAACAACTGGTATCAGAGCCACGTTTGTGGCGGTCTGATAATTTTCTTGTGCTGTTACTATTCATCGTGAATAGTGATTTCGTTGTGAACAGTGATTGTTCTTTTGTAATTCTTAGTATGCTCTGTGGTTGCAGTAATTACTGAACCTCCACATCAGAAAAGAATTACTTTGAGAAAATTATCTTGTTTATCAATTGGGAGCAGTTACGATGGGCGACGGAAAGATTACGATTGAGAAGTTCGATGGTACGGATTTCGGTTTCTGGAAGATGCAGATCGAGGATTACCTTTATGGAAAAGATCTACATCAGCCCCTCAAAGAAAAACCAGATAAGATGGATCCGGACGAGTGGGAGCTGCTGGACAGAAAGGCGATGAGTGCAATACGTTTATCGCTATCCAGGAACGTTGCCTACCACACGACTGGAGCAAAGTCAACAAAGGAGATGTTGGCGATTCTGGCGGAAATGTACCAGAAACCATCAACTGCAAACAAAGTACATTTGATGAGACGATTGTTCAATCTAAAAATGTCCGAGAGCACACCAGTGCAGAATCATTGGAACGAGTTCAATATGATCACCACACAGCTGAGCTCGGTGGAGATCGAGTTTGATGATGAAGTTCGTGCCCTAATATTGCTATCTTCTTTGCCAGAAAGTTGGGCCGGAACAGTGACAGCAGTTAGCGCTTCATCGGCAAAAGCAAAGTTGCACTTTGACGAAGTAAGAGATCTGATGATCAGCGAGGAGATTCGCAGGAAAGAATCTCCATCTACTTCAGGGTCAGGGACTGCACTGAACACGGAATATCGAGGAAGATCGAAAGGAAGGCAGAACAAGGGAAGGTCAAAGTCCAGAGGAAAGAGCCAATCCAGGACGGATAAGGGTTCAATCCAGTGCTGGAACTGTGAAGAGTTCGGGCACTTTAAGAATCAGTGTAAAGCGCCACCGAAGAAAAAGGATCACAAAAAGACAGCGAACGCAGCCACAACAGAAGATGTAGGCGAGGCGTTGGTCCTGAGCGTGACCAGTCCGATGGAGTCGTGGGTGCTGGATTCTGGAGCGTCTTTCCATTCATGCAGTAATGAAGATATAATTGAAAATTATGTCTCTGGCGATTTTGGACAGGTGTATCTTGCTGATGATGAGCCCCTGAAAATCGTGGGAAAGGGAGATGTGCGAGTTGTGACATCCAACGGATCCGAGTTGAAGCTGAATCAAGTCAGACATATTCCTGGACTGAAAAGGAACTTACTTTCAATTGGGCAGCTTGATGCAGAGGGCTACACAGTGACATTTGGCTGCAGTAATTGGAAGATAATCAAGGGAGCCATGATTATAGCTCGTGGAAAGAAGGAGGGCACGTTGTATATGACAACTAACTCCAAAGATTGCATTGATCTTGCAGGAGGAGTGAACAATGCAGATTTGTGGCATTGTCGGCTTGGCCACATGAGCGAAAAGGGGATAAAGATAATGTGTTCGAAGGGTAGGCTGCCTGGCCTGGAAACTGTTGAAGTTGGCCTGTGCGAGGATTGCGTGTTCGGAAAGCAGAAAAGGGTAAGCTTCTCGAGAGGCGGCAGAACCTTAAAGACGCAGAAGCTGGAGCTGGTCCATAGTGATCTATGGGGACCGGCGCCTGTAAAATCCCTTGGTGGCTCGGAATACTACATAACCTTCATTGATGATTCCACTCGAAAGGTATGGGTTTATTTTCTTAAAAATAAATCCGATGCATTTGATACTTTCAGGAAGTGGAAAGCCCTTGTAGAAACTGAAACAGGGCTGAAAGTAAAGTGTCTACGATCCGACAATGGAGGAGAATATGAACTTAAGGAGTTCAAAGACTACTGTGCTGAGAATGGGATTCGCATGGAGAAAACCGTGAGAGGAACTCCCCAGCAGAATGGTGTAGCAGAACGGATGAACAGAATACTAAATGAGCGAGCAAGATGCATGAGGCTGAAAAGTGGGTTGCCTAAGATGTTTTGGGCAGATGCAGTTAACACAGCTGCATACCTAATCAATAGAGGTCCATCAGTTCCATTGGAGTTTCGGATACCTGAGGAAGAATGGACAGGAAAAGAGGTAAACCTATCTTTTCTACGCATCTTTGGATGTGTTGCTTATGCTCATATTGATCATGTTAATAGAAGCAAGTTAGATGCTAAAACTCTTAAGTGTACGTTCATTGGTTATGGTGGAGACGAGTTCGGTTATAGGCTCTGGGATGAGCAGAACCGAAAGGTTATTCGAAGTAGAGATGTGGTTTTCAATGAACAGGTGTTGTACAAGGAAAGAGTGAAAGCATCTAGCCCTGGCAATTCTGATTCCCAAGTAGTCGAGTTAGACATCTCAAACTCGAGTGGGAGCAAGGAGAGCCAGAATTTTGAAGAGGTTCCAGATGAGGAGCCAAGAACCCCACCACCAAACAATCCGCTGCCAAGACCGAGGCAGATACTGGTAGTAATAAGCGGATGTGGAGAGTTGCTATGGATGATGAGATTGAATCTCTTATCCTAAACGGCACTTGGGAACTTGTAGAGCTCCCGAAGGGGAAGAAGGTATTGCATTGCAAGTGGATCTATCGAATCAAGATTGAAGCTGATGGTAGCAAACGCTACAAGGCAAGGCTGGTTGTCAAAGGGTTTGAGCAACGATACGGTATTGATTATACCGATATTTTTACTCCTGTTGTGAAACTGACCACTATTCGTTTAGTGTTGAGCATGGTAGTTGCAGAAAACTTGTTGTTACATCAGATGGATGTAAAGACAGCGTTCCTTCATGGTGATTTGGAGGAAAACTTGTACATGACACAGCCCGAGGGATTCGTGGTGAAAGGAAAAGAAAATCTTGTGTGCAAGTTGAAAAAGAGCTTGTATGGCCTGAAGCAAGCTCCGAAGCAGTGGTATAAGAAGTTTGACAGTTTTATGTTGGAGATTGGCTACGCGAGATGCCACGCTGATCATTGTTGCTACTACAAGAGGTTCGACAAAAGTTATCTTATCCTTTTGCTATACGTTGACGATATGTTGATCGCAGGAGCTGATGCAAAGGAAATGGATAAGTTGAAGAAGCAATTGTCTGAACGATTCTCCATGAAAGATCTTGGAGAGGCCAATCAGATTCTTGGCATGAGGATCAAAAGAGACAAGGCGGCAGGAAAGTTGTATCTTTCACAAGCCAACTACATTGAGAAGGTATTGGAAAGATTTAACATGCAGAATTCGAAGCCGGTGAACATCCCGTTGGGTTGTCACTTCAAGCTGTCGAAGAAGGAGTCGCCATGTACAAAGGAGGAACGTGCCGAGATGATAAAAGTTCCTTATGCATCAGCAATAGGCAGCATTATGTACGCCATGGTGTGTACAAGGCCAGATATTGCGCATGCAGTGGGAGTAGTAAGTCGATTCATGGGTGATCCGGGCAAGCAACATTGGGAAGCAGTCAAGTGGATTCTTCGTTACTTAAGAGGTACCACAGACAAGGCTTTATGTTTTGATGGCAAGAGTGCCAAGTTGGTTGGCTATGTTGATGCAGATTTGGCATCAAATGACCTGGAAGGTCGGAAGAGTACAACCGGGTATGTATTTACTTTTGGTGGTACTGCTATTTCTTGGTCTTCTAAGTTGCAGAAGATTGTCACATTGTCTACTACGGAAGCTGAGTATGTAGCCGTGACGGAAGCAAGCAAGGAGATGGTATGGTTGCATAATTTCTTGGGAGAACTTGGGAAGAAGCATGAGAATAGTACACTCTTTAGTGATAGTCAAAGTGCTATTTTCTTGGCTAAGAATCCAGCGTTTCACTCAAGGACAAAGCACATTGAGTTGAAGTATCACTACATCCGTCACCTGCTGGAGATGAAGATCTTACAACTTGAGAAGATCCAGGGAAGCAAGAACTCAGCCGATATGTTTACAAAGGCAGTAACCATTGATAAATTGAAGTTGTGCTCAGCTTCAATTGGTTTGCTAGAATAACAAAGACAGAAAGGCTGCTGTGTTGATCAAGGTGTGAAGACAGATTGAAATCAGTCTTCAAGTGGGAGATTGTTAGTAAAAAATGGAGGTAGGTAGCCACCTACCACCTCCACCATTTGCCACCTACCACCATGAGTGCCACCTACCCTTATGAATTTGCCTATAAATACCTTCTTCCACAACATTGCAAAGATACACCAAAAACACAACCAAAGCATTCTCTAGTTAGAGAGATAGAAAGATAGAGAGAAAAATCTTGTGAGAGAAAACTTCAGTGTAGAAGTTATACACGAGTGATAAAAGAGAGTTGAGAGATAGCCTCTGCGTAGGCAGATACAAAATACAGTGTGGTATTTTTGTTGTACTCCTCATTTTGAGATTCTCTAATATATTGGGGTGGGTCCGTGGACGTAGGCAGTTTGGCCGAACCACGTTAAATATCGGTGTCATTATTTTTCCCGTCTTAGATAATTTATATCTTTGATATTGCTTTCGATTTGATAATGGGCATAATTATTGTTGTATATTTCCCAACACATGAAACGTTGGAGGACGGAGTTGGTATCTGCCACAGCTGCATTGGTGGCCGCTAGCTGCTCTGCAGACGTGGAGAGGTGAGTGGTGAGTTGGGTCTGTAAAGCGTGAAGGGCGGCGAGAATCTCAGGGTTAGCCATGAAAACAATGAAAGCACCAATGATAGAGAGGGACTACTTTGAGTGAGCCAAGACTCCAGTGAAGAGAGAAGATATCAGAGGAAAGGATAATTTTCATTCATGAGATGAACCAATCCTCATACAAACAACATACTAAATAGCAAAAGTGGAGACAACAACTGATACTAGTGCCGCACTCTTCAGCCATCCTAATAGAAAGGAAAGAGACATGAGAGGGGACCATTCTTGGAAGGACAATAACAACTAATAACCCTAATACATCACATAGTCTTTAAATCTTGTGGGTGGAGCTCTCGTGCGCATAGTTGCGCTATCGTCAGTTGGGCCTTCCTCATTTGGGCTGACTCTCACACTTGCTGCTGGTCCAACAGCCTCTTCAGGCCCATTTGCAATCAACTCTCGTTCTGTATCAAAGAATTAGATTTGAATTTTTAACGGGTTTACTTTATAAAGTAAAAATAATTTTGAAAGAATGAAATTAATTTTTTTGGGGGGTTTATTTGTTTTTAAAGTTATCATCTACTCATTCCATCACAAAAAGTAGTCATAGAAGGGGATATATATAATACGAGTTTTAGTAAAAATGATGCATTGTAAGTGGAGAAATGATCTCATTTAAAAGGTAGTGTTAATAATTATAATTAATATTGTGAGTAGACAAATGGACCCACCATATGGTAGAAAAGGTAAATAAGTAATTGTATTATGGATAATAAGTTGTGGGGTATTGTCCAAAAATAAAAAGGGACTAATATGTTTATTAGAATTGTTTATTAAAACTCGTGTCACTCTCTTTGGGGCAAACTTTAAGGGACAGAGGGAGTAATTTCTTAAAACTCATGCCGAAAAGAAATTGATCAAGTTTCGTGGAACAGAGGGAGTAGGAATTATTCTGCATTGAAAACCATAAAATGATTTCTTTTTTAATATATTAGTCATTTTCTCTTCTTCCTAAGTTCTCCGACAAGAATGAACAAAATCCCACCAAAACACACCACCACCAAATCAGTGAAAATTTCTCCATTTCTGTGTTCTCTGCCTTCGAATTGAGCCTAGGGCTCTCTTCAGCCCCGACAACAACCATAGTTTTCGTTCACCTCTCGATAATACGCTACGTATTAATGATCACGTTAGGGAGAACGCAGAACTCCGGCAATTCTTACGATCACGCAAAGAATAGCTTCAAGAAATAATTTCATAACATAAATAAAACAAACGTTCCCATCTCCTTATATAGAAGCTAGGGCAACAACTACTTACTTGGAAAACAAGAAAGAAACTCTAATCTAGTGCTAATCTATGTAGGACTAATCTAGTGCTAATCTATGTAGGACTCCGAGAAAACAATAAGTAAAGGAATAACTAATTAAGATAGCGGTTGGGCTTTCTAATCTCTCGACGAGGTCGGCTCCGGGCTAAGCTTGGGCTTGGTTCATCTTGTATAACTTGTTGGGCTTCTATTAGGACTTCTGTTGGCGTATCAACTCCCCCATCCTTTGAAACCACCTCGTCCTTGAGGTGAAATTCTGGAAATGACTCCCGAAAGGAAGATAGAGATTCCCAAGTCGCCGCCTCCGGCGGAAGGCCGTCCCATTGAACTAATAATTGTGGCACTGGAGTACCAGCACGATAGATGGTGCGAGTAGCAATAACGACCAAAGGAACCAATGTCGGCGAACCATCAGAGTCCACAGGGAGGTGAGCGATGGGAGTAGAAGCAGAACCGACGAATTTCTTGAGAAGAGATACGTGAAAAACCGGATGAATGCGGCTGCCAACAGGGAGATCGAGACGATAAGCAACAGCGCCAATACGTTCCAAGACACGGTATGGGCCGAAATATCGTTTAGCTAATTTGGGAGCTGGACGATGCGCCACAGAAACTTGACGGTACGGTTGTAGCTTGACCCAAACATGATCGTCAACATCAAAGGAAATGTCACGGCGGTGTTTATTTGCTTTCTGTTGCATGCGATGCTGAGCAGACGTCAAGGACTCCTTCAATGCCTGGAGTAAGCTATCGCGCTCGAGAAGCAGAGTGTCGAGGGCATCAACAGAAGTGGAGCTGGGCGTGTATCGAGGAATGACCGGTGGTAGACGCCCGTACACGGCTTGAAAAGGGCTCATGGAAATACTAGTATGGAAACTGGTATTATAATGAAACTCGGCCCAACCAAGATAATCCGGCCAACGAGTAGGGTGATCAGAAGTCATGGCACGAAGATATTGCTCCAATGATCGATTGACGACCTCGGTTTGCCCGTCAGTTTGGGGATGATAAGCGGAAGTGTGCTTGAGAGAGGTGCCGCTAAGTTTGAACAATTCGGACCAGAATTTACTCATGAAAATGGGATCACGATCAGAGATGATAGTGGAAGGAAAACCATGTAGTTTGACTATCATATCAGTAAAAAGACGTGCTACCTTGCTTGCGGTAAAGCCGGCAGATAAGGGACCGAAGTGGGCAGCCTTTGTGAGACGATCAACAACTACGAGAATAACAGAATAGCCATGTGAGATCGGCACATGAGTGATGAAGTCCATAGTAAGCTCATTCCAAACCAGTGCGGGAATGGGCAACGGTTGCAGCAAGCCGGCTGGAGCAGTGGTGAGAGACTTAATTTGTTGGCAGGTCACACAAGCGCGCACAAAATCCTCGACATCGGAGCGCATTTTAGGCCAATAAAAGAGAGTAGAGAGGCCGACAAGGGTCTTCTTAACTCCACCGTGTCCGCCAAAGGGAGAACAATGATACTCTTGTAAGAGTTGCTGCTTGAAAGAAGCTGAAGGGGGAATAAAATAGCGGTGGCGATAAGTAAGTAGGCCGTCGATCACAGCATAGTCGGGAGGGAGTAGGCCCTGCTGTAGCTGCTGGTGGTAAGAGAGGAGCTCGGGGTCCTCGCAGTTGGCGCGACGTAACTGATCAAGGAAGGTGGAGACGGGGATGCTCTGAATCGAGAAACACGAAGGAGGAACTGAGGCCGAGGTGTCAGTGGCGAGTGAAGAATCCGAATCGGCTGCCGGGGCACGCGATAGGGCGTCGGCTACGACGTTATGGGAGCCGGGCTTGTACTCGATCACAAAATCATAACCCAACAACTTGCGAATGTAGCGATGTTGGTCCGGTGTGTGAAGTTGTTGATGGAGGAGTTCCTTCAAGCTATGGTGGTCGGTTCGAATGACAAAACGACGGCCCAAGAGGTACTGGCGCCATTTGCCGATCGCTTCGCAAAGTGCGTGGAGCTCTTTAATGTATGTGGAGGCACTTCGGAGGCGAACGCCTAGTTTCCGGCTATGATACGTGTTTAGCCCTATTTTGTGATAAATCGCTGGGTGTTTACGTGTTATATTGACTTTTATTTTGGTCTCTTTCACTTAAGAGTTGAATGATTTGAGCTTTTGTGCTAATTTTGTTGTCTCAGGATTTTGTGCTCACATTGATTGATATGTGAACAAAATTAAAGTCAGAATTTAGTTGAATGGTCTGATGAAGAATCAAAGTTCGTCTCGATACGAGTTCGTAGGCGAAAACGGATCTAAAATCCAACTTGAAACGAGGGAGAACGGACCAAAACAAAAATGCCGCGCGCACGGCGCCCGCCTAGCCTCGCCGCTCGCCTACTTTGGATTTACGAAAGGGGTAGTAGGCGGCCGCCTACTTCTCTAGGCCACCGCCTACTTCTAGGCCACCGCCTTCTCTAGGCCACCGCCTACTTCTAGGCCACCGCCTTCTCTAGGCGGCCGCCTACTGCGTGATCTGGCAGTTACGAATTTTTTAGTTTAAAACCCATCTCTAGGGTTTCACTTTACATTCTCGTCTCCAGCAGCCTCCATAGGCGATTTTCACCTCTTTCTTAAGGTTTTTAGAGTTCCACAACACTTACTTTCAATCTTGGATTCATTGGATTGCTTTGGATGTCAATTAACACTTCATCGGATTGGTTTTCCTTGGATTGCTATGTTTTGTAAGAACTCCCTTTGATTCTCTTTGTTTATGAATCCCTTGGTTATTTAAGTCTTTGTTTCTTGTCTTTAATGAATATGATGATTGAAGATTATTGTTGTTGATTCTATAATCTCTTGGTTTTATGAATCTTTTGGTTAATTGAGTTTTGTGTTTTATGTATTTGATGAATGTGAAGATTGAAGTTCATTGTTGTTGATTCTAGATTCTCTTGGTTTTCTAAATCCTTTGGTTTATTTGAATCTTTATTTTGTGTTTTGATTAATATGATGATTGGAGATAATTGTTGTTGAGTTTAGATAATCTACGTGATTCGTAGTTTGTTGCTATTGTTTACCCTTTTCCTTTCTTGTTGATGAATATTTAGAGATTTCTTTTATGGAGATTAAGATTTTCTTGCATTCGAATCTTATGCTTGATTGAGTTTCTTGCCTAGGTAGTTATTAATCTTTGATGTTTACAAGTTTATGATCGTTTGGGTTAGTGTTGGAGTTGGAAACTCTAGTTGATTTCGTTAATGTTCAAATGCCATGTTCTAGTTAGTTCGTCGTTGAGTTGCTTGTGAAATTCTCTTTGATTGTGTGTGTTTGCTTAACATTCATTTGATTAAATGTTAATATGTTATTTCGCCTAGATAATCGTTGTTTATGGTGTTGAATTGATGATTGCTTTCTAGATTGCTAGTTTAGAACCCTAGCTTTGTTTGCCTTTTTGCATTCTTATTGGCTTTCTATCTTTTGCCTAGTTAACTTTATATGCTTTATTTTAATTACGCATTAGTTAATCGGAGAGAAAGTGTCAGACCCAAACTTCTGATTAGAGTGTTTAGGTTTATTTCATGTTTTCTGTGCGTAGCATGATCAAAGCCCTGTTTAGCCTTCCTTGAGAGACGACTTGGGTTAGCTTATTACACTAGGACGACCTCGTACGATTGCGAGTCAATCCATTAGGTGTTTTGGGTTGAGTCAAATTTTGGCGCCGTTGCCGGGGAAGGCTTTAGGCATTTGATTGTGTTGCATTGTTTTCCGTGTTTATTTTTGTTTATTTCTTTTAACTCGGTTATTTTCTCCCTCCGGTGCGTTTGATTTGTTTGTTCGTGTTGTGTATGCAAGGACGCAAAAGCTTGAAGAGAAAGCTTGCACCTTACTACGACATCATTCATCGACCTCGTGAGGTCCTTTCAAGCCTGGAGAAGGAGTCCGAGTCCAGTTCGAGAAGCCTTGTGGAATCACAGTTTAGTGAGGAAAACTGTGAAGAGAGAATTGCTTCCAATCCCATTCTGGAAGCCGTTGAGGAGACACTTTCCGTGCATTCTGAAGAAGAAGAAGAAGCTCGGCCCAATCCTGACCAAGAAGCAATGGCGGAGCAGAATGTCCAGTACATGGGAGATTTTTCCAGGCCAGTTATTGGGACCACTAGCACTTCTGCGATAGTGCTTCCCACGGCGGTCCGGAATTATAATCTGAAGCCCAACGACTCAAACCTGCTGCCGCTCTTTCACGGGATGCCCAGTGAGGACGCCTTGCAGTTCATCCGTGATTTCTGCACCCAAGTGCAGACCTTCCCACTGCTGGAGCTCACCGAGGATCAGTTGAGACTCAAGTGCTTACCTTATGCACTCAAGGACCGGGCGAGAACGTGGTTATTGTCCTTGTCGCCGAACTCCATCACTTCATGGGGAGAGGCGTGTGAGAAGTTCATGCTCAAGTACTACCCTAATCACAAGACACAGGAGATTAGGAGCCAGATAATGAACTTCATGCAAGGAACTGACGAGCCTCTCCACGAGGCTTGGGAGAGATTCCAAGAGCTCCTCCGCCAGTGCCCACAGCACCAGTTAGCACCCGTCATGTTGATGCAGTTCTTCTATGACGGGTTGATTCAGACGGCACAGTTTATGGTGGACAGTACAGCAGGGGGCAACATTGCCCGAAAGACAGCTGATGAGCACAAGGAGATCTTCGAAACACTCGCCGCGAGTTCTCAACAGAAATCAGTTAGAGGAAGGAGGGTTGAAGCCAATGCAGTAGCTCCCAACAATGAACTTCAGAAGCAAGTAGCGGACTTGATGAGGCAAGTACAAAACCTCAGAATGAACCAAGCAGAGGCCCCACCAGTTCACGCGCCACCAGCAGAAGGATGTGGCATATGTGGCGATTTTGGTCATGGAACCAACGCATGCCATCGAATGGGGGAATTCACACCGGAAGAAGGAGCAGAGGTATATGCTGCTCAGGGCTATCCGGGGAGGCCTCAATTTGAACAGAGGCCCATCTTTAATCAAGGGCAACAAAGCTCCAATTCGGGTTGGAGAGCTCAGCAGCAGAACTACACTCAAGCTTATCAGCAACAGCAGCCCCCGCAGTATCAGCAGTATCAACAGTTCCCTATGCAACAAGGGAATTTTCAGCAGCAGCAGCAATACCAGAATGCCCCCCAACAGTTTCAGAAGCAAGCTCAACCGCAGAAGCCGTCTCTCGAGGACACCATGCAGTCCTTCATGGAGATGACCAAACACAACATGGAGTCTCAGAGTGCTACCATCAAGGGCCTCGAGACTACAGTTGGGCAACTTACAGGAGCCCTGAATCAGCTGCAGCAAGAACAGCCAACTGGGAAGTTCCTAAACCAGGACAAACAGCCGCGTCAAGCTCATGCCGTGGCGGTAATCAAGGAAACTACCCCAATAACCACGGGGAAGTGGAGAAGCAAAACCGTGCAAGCAATCAAGGCTTCCCAATCCCCAGTGAGCCACTGCCACCTGTCACCGTTGCACCAGAACAACCACCATCCAAGCAAGGAGATCCAGGTAACTTTATTTTTGATATTAGCTTAGGTGGGGTTGAAAAGGCTTTAGGAATGCTTGATTTGGGTGCGGCAGTCAATTTGATGCCGCTTGATATTTTTGAGAAGTTGGGAAATAAAGAGCTGAAATGCACAAATATTAAGATAGAGCTAGCTGACGGCTCCATTAGCAGCCCACGAGGCCTTGTCGAGGATGTTGAGGTGGTCGTGAGGGGGATTAGTGTTTTAGCTGACTTTGTTGTTCTTGATGTGGGAAAAGGGATTAGAGGCGAGAATGGGCATCTCGTGCTACTTGGCCGACCCTTTATGGCCACCACCCAGACTCGCATCGATGTGAGTACGGGGACTGTGAGTATGGCAGGGGCAGGTAGAGCGATAACATTCTCAACCTTTGATGAAAAACCTACTCCCTCCACTTCCTTAATTCAAAGTTGCTCTTATGTTGAAACTATTGATGCTTTGGAGGAGAACTGTATTGTGCAGGAACCCTTGAATAAGCTGCAGGAGGAGGACGAGATCGTGGAGAAATTCCTTGCTAACTTGCAGGATGAGGCTGACATTGAGCAGGAATTTCTGGAAAAGCTGCCAGAGGAAGTTGATAAAGAGCAAGGCCTTCTGTGTGCTTTGCTATTGGAAGAGAAGTTTGATGAGGTTGGGTTACGCAATCTCGTTGGATGTGTGGATAGAGGGCCATCCCAGGTTATGAGCATGGAGGACTCATTTGGAGGACCCGCAGCTGCAATTCAAGAAGATGTGTTTACAAGGGCGTTAAAGCAGCTGACGCTTCAATTGGAATTTGGTTAAGGGATCCTCTTAGTCGGGCTGGCGACTTAAAAACTAGCGCTGCATGGGAGGCAACCCATGTTTTCTTGCTTTTTCTTGTTTTCCTTTTTCTTTCGTTTTGTTTGTGTTTGTGTTTTGTTGCTTCTGTTGTTTGGTGCAGGTTGATGCGTTGGAGATTGTTTGTTCTTTGGATGAGAGATAGGCAGACATCGTGGGAAACTACGGCTCATCACTTCGATCGATATTCAGGGATGTTTTTCTCTTTCACCCCTATTTTTGCGAGCACTGAGGACAGTGCTAGATTTTAAGTGTGGGGGGGTGTTTGTTGATCCTATGAGTGCCTTTTTGTTGTGTTTTTGGGTTTTCTTGTGTGGGGAAAATGGTCTCCTTTATCTTGATTGTTGTTTGGCTTCAAGTAATAATGCACACTTTGATGATTTGTTCACAAGTAAATTTCATGCTTTGTGTTGGCTTGCTTGGTTGCTATCTTTGTCTCTCAGGCTATGCATATTTCTCTCTTGATGTAAGTTGTTTAATGTTTTGGATGCAACACCCTTATGAGCTATTCTTGACGTGATTTGTCCGGTAGATGCTAGAGGGAGTGTTTTCATTGTGATAGCCTACGATCTTATCCCTTGAGTTTGAATGTTGGTTTGTTGTGAAGTTTTCTATAGCTCTGGGTCTCTGCTCCTCTGACGGTAGTGTTATGAGCATGGAAAACCACGTGAGAACATTTTGGATTACCTCCAAAAGTGTTGATCTCACGAAAGTTGGCCCATCTATTGAGAATGGAATAACATCACCTTTAAAAGAAAGATGTATAATTTTTTTTTTTTTTGCTCACATTGATTGATATGTGAACAAAATTAAAGTCAGAATTTAGTTGAATGGTCTGATGAAGAATCAAAGTTCGTCTCGATACGAGTTCGTAGGCGAAAACGGATTTAAAATCCAACTTGAAACGAGGGAGAACGGACCAAAACAAAAACGCCGCGCGCACGGCGCCCGCCTAGCCTCGCCGCTCGCCTACTTTGGATTTACGAAAGGGGTAGTAGGCGGCCGCCTACTTCTCTAGGCCACCGCCTACTTCTAGGCCACCGCCTTCTCTAGGCCACCGCCTACTTCTAGGCCACCGCCTTCTCTAGGCGGCCGCCTACTGCGTGATCTGGCAGTTACGAATTTTTTAGTTTAAAACCCATCTCTAGGGTTTCACTTTACATTCTCGTCTCCAGCAGCCTCCATAGGCGATTTTCACCTCTTTCTTAAGGTTTTTAGAGTTCCACAACACTTACTTTCAATCTTGGATTCATTGGATTGCTTTGGATGTCAATTAACACTTCATCGGATTGGTTTTCCTATGAGTGCCTTTTTGTTGTGTTTTTGGGTTTTCTTGTGTGGGGAAAATGGTCTCCTTTATCTTGATTGTTGTTTGGCTTCAAGTAATAATGCACACTTTGATGATTTGTTCACAAGTAAATTTCATGCTTTGTGTTGGCTTGCTTGGTTGCTATCTTTGTCTCTCAGGCTATGCATATTCCTCTCTTGATGTAAGTTGTTTAATGTTTTGGATGCAACACCCTTATGAGCTATTCTTGACGTGATTTGTCCGGTAGATGCTAGAGGGAGTGTTTTCATTGTGATAGCCTACGATCTTATCCCTTGAGTTTGAATGTTGGTTTGTTGTGAAGTTTTCTATAGCTCTGGGTCTCTGCTCCTCTGACGGTAGTGTTATGAGCATGGAAAACCACGTGAGAACATTTTGGATTACCTCCAAAAGTGTTGATCTCACGAAAGTTGGCCCATCTATTGAGAATGGAATAACATCACCTTTAAAAGAAAGATGTATAATTTTTTTTTTTTTTTTGGTTTGATTGTTTATCATCTTCAAGGAAAATGGGATTTGATTATAAAGGCAATCACATTAGGGAATTCACCTCTAGCGGAGAATTGGGTCTGATCGGATTGAATTGTATCATGTGGTTGTTGCTTCTTAAAATCTTAACAATGAACATCTCGTGAGGAATGTGAATAGCTAAGAGACTTAGATTGGTTGGAGATGTGAATGGTGAGGAAGTTTTCTTGTGAACTATCTTTTGGTGTCGTGACTTTGCTTGAGGACAAGCAAAGGATCAAGTGTGGGGGGGTTGTTTAGCCCTATTTTGTGATAAATCGCTGGGTGTTTACGTGTTATATTGACTTTTATTTTGGTCTCTTTCACTTAAGAGTTGAATGATTTGAGCTTTTGTGCTAATTTTGTTGTCTCAGGATTTTGTGCTCACATTGATTGATATGTGAACAAAATTAAAGTCAGAATTTAGTTGAATGGTCTGATGAAGAATCAAAGTTCGTCTCGATACGAGTTCGTAGGCGAAAACGGATCTAAAATCCAACTTGAAACGAGGGAGAACGGACCAAAACAAAAACGCCGCGCGCACGGCGCCCGCCTAGCCTCGCCGCTCGCCTACTTTGGATTTACGAAAGGGGTAGTAGGCAGCCGCCTACTTCTCTAGGCCACCGCCTACTTCTAGGCCACCGCCTTCTCTAGGCCACCGCCTACTTCTAGGCCACCGCCTTCTCTAGGCGGCCGCCTACTGCGTGATCTGGCAGTTACGAATTTTTTAGTTTAAAACCCATCTCTAGGGTTTCACTTTACATTCTCGTCTCCAGCAGCCTCCATAGGCGATTTTCACCTCTTTCTTAAGGTTTTTAGAGTTCCACAACACTTACTTTCAATCTTGGATTCATTGGATTGCTTTGGATGTCAATTAACACTTCATCGGATTGGTTTTCCTTGGATTGCTATGTTTTGTAAGAACTCCCTTTGATTCTCTTTGTTTATGAATCCCTTGGTTATTTAAGTCTTTGTTTCTTGTCTTTAATGAATATGATGATTGAAGATTATTGTTGTTGATTCTATAATCTCTTGGTTTTATGAATCTTTTGGTTAATTGAGTTTTGTGTTTTATGTATTTGATGAATGTGAAGATTGAAGTTCATTGTTGTTGATTCTAGATTCTCTTGGTTTTCTAAATCCTTTGGTTTATTTGAATCTTTATTTTGTGTTTTGATTAATATGATGATTGGAGATAATTGTTGTTGAGTTTAGATAATCTACGTGATTCGTAGTTTGTTGCTATTGTTTACCCTTTTCCTTTCTTGTTGATGAATATTTAGAGATTTCTTTTATGGAGATTAAGATTTTCTTGCATTCGAATCTTATGCTTGATTGAGTTTCTTGCCTAGGTAGTTATTAATCTTTGATGTTTACAAGTTTATGATCGTTTGGGTTAGTGTTGGAGTTGGAAACTCTAGTTGATTTCGTTAATGTTCAAATGCCATGTTCTAGTTAGTTCGTCGTTGAGTTGCTTGTGAAATTCTCTTTGATTGTGTGTGTTTGCTTAACATTCATTTGATTAAATGTTAATATGTTATTTCGCCTAGATAATCGTTGTTTATGGTGTTGAATTGATGATTGCTTTCTAGATTGCTAGTTTAGAACCCTAGCTTTGTTTGCCTTTTTGCATTCTTATTGGCTTTCTATCTTTTGCCTAGTTAACTTTATATGCTTTATTTTAATTACGCATTAGTTAATCGGAGAGAAAGTGTCAGACCCAAACTTCTGATTAGAGTGTTTAGGTTTATTTCATGTTTTCTGTGCGTAGCATGATCAAAGCCCTGTTTAGCCTTCCTTGAGAGACGACTTGGGTTAGCTTATTACACTAGGACGACCTCGTACGATTGCGAGTCAATCCATTAGGTGTTTTGGGTTGAGTCAAATTTTGGCGCCGTTGCCGGGGAAGGCTTTAGGCATTTGATTGTGTTGCATTGTTTTCCGTGTTTATTTTTGTTTATTTCTTTTAACTCGGTTATTTTCTCCCTCCGGTGCGTTTGATTTGTTTGTTCGTGTTGTGTATGCAAGGACGCAAAAGCTTGAAGAGAAAGCTTGCACCTTACTACGACATCATTCATCGACCTCGTGAGGTCCTTTCAAGCCTGGAGAAGGAGTCCGAGTCCAGTTCGAGAAGCCTTGTGGAATCACAGTTTAGTGAGGAAAACTGTGAAGAGAGAATTGCTTCCAATCCCATTCTGGAAGCCGTTGAGGAGACACTTTCCGTGCATTCTGAAGAAGAAGAAGAAGCTCGGCCCAATCCTGACCAAGAAGCAATGGCGGAGCAGAATGTCCAGTACATGGGAGATTTTTCCAGGCCAGTTATTGGGACCACTAGCACTTCTGCGATAGTGCTTCCCACGGCGGTCCGGAATTATAATCTGAAGCCCAACGACTCAAACCTGCTGCCGCTCTTTCACGGGATGCCCAGTGAGGACGCCTTGCAGTTCATCCGTGATTTCTGCACCCAAGTGCAGACCTTCCCACTGCTGGAGCTCACCGAGGATCAGTTGAGACTCAAGTGCTTACCTTATGCACTCAAGGACCGGGCGAGAACGTGGTTATTGTCCTTGTCGCCGAACTCCATCACTTCATGGGGAGAGGCGTGTGAGAAGTTCATGCTCAAGTACTACCCTAATCACAAGACACAGGAGATTAGGAGCCAGATAATGAACTTCATGCAAGGAACTGACGAGCCTCTCCACGAGGCTTGGGAGAGATTCCAAGAGCTCCTCCGCCAGTGCCCACAGCACCAGTTAGCACCCGTCATGTTGATGCAGTTCTTCTATGACGGGTTGATTCAGACGGCACAGTTTATGGTGGACAGTACAGCAGGGGGCAACATTGCCCGAAAGACAGCTGATGAGCACAAGGAGATCTTCGAAACACTCGCCGCGAGTTCTCAACAGAAATCAGTTAGAGGAAGGAGGGTTGAAGCCAATGCAGTAGCTCCCAACAATGAACTTCAGAAGCAAGTAGCGGACTTGATGAGGCAAGTACAAAACCTCAGAATGAACCAAGCAGAGGCCCCACCAGTTCACGCGCCACCAGCAGAAGGATGTGGCATATGTGGCGATTTTGGTCATGGAACCAACGCATGCCATCGAATGGGGGAATTCACACCGGAAGAAGGAGCAGAGGTATATGCTGCTCAGGGCTATCCGGGGAGGCCTCAATTTGAACAGAGGCCCATCTTTAATCAAGGGCAACAAAGCTCCAATTCGGGTTGGAGAGCTCAGCAGCAGAACTACACTCAAGCTTATCAGCAACACTCAGCCCCCTCTTGGGAGCGAATTGGAGTTTGAGGAGATATAAGGTGGATTTTGGTGAATGGAGAGATAAGGTGGTTCTTGGAGTGGTTGGGGAACTAATTACTAACATCTAACATGACTTTGCCCGATCAAAAAAAAAAAAAAAAAAAAAAAAAAAGTATCAGCAGTATCAACAGTTCCCTATGCAACAAGGGAATTTTCAGCAGCAGCAGCAATACCAGAATGCCCCCCAACAGTTTCAGAAGCAAGCTCAACCGCAGAAGCCGTCTCTCGAGGACACCATGCAGTCCTTCATGGAGATGACCAAACACAACATGGAGTCTCAGAGTGCTACCATCAAGGGCCTCGAGACTACAGTTGGGCAACTTACAGGAGCCCTGAATCAGCTGCAGCAAGAACAGCCAACTGGGAAGTTCCTAAACCAGGACAAACAGCCGCGTCAAGCTCATGCCGTGGCGGTAATCAAGGAAACTACCCCAATAACCACGGGGAAGTGGAGAAGCAAAACCGTGCAAGCAATCAAGGCTTCCCAATCCCCAGTGAGCCACTGCCACCTGTCACCGTTGCACCAGAACAACCACCATCCAAGCAAGGAGATCCAGGTAACTTTATTTTTGATATTAGCTTAGGTGGGGTTGAAAAGGCTTTAGGAATGCTTGATTTGGGCGCGGCAGTCAATTTGATGCCGCTTGATATTTTTGAGAAGTTGGGAAATAAAGAGCTGAAATGCACGAATATTAAGATAGAGCTAGCTGACGGCTCCATTAGCAGCCCACGAGGCCTTGTCGAGGATGTTGAGGTGGTCGTGAGGGGGATTAGTGTTTTAGCTGACTTTGTTGTTCTTGATGTGGGAAAAGGGATTAGAGGCGAGAATGGGCATCTCGTGCTACTTGGCCGACCCTTTATGGCCACCACCCAGACTCGCATCGATGTGAGTACGGGGACTGTGAGTATGGCAGGGGCAGGTAGAGCGATAACATTCTCAACCTTTGATGAAAAACCTACTCCCTCCACTTCCTTAATTCAAAGTTGCTCTTATGTTGAAACTATTGATGCTTTGGAGGAGAACTGTATTGTGCAAGAACCCTTGAATAAGCTGCAGGAGGAGGACGAGATCGTGGAGAAATTCCTTGCTAACTTGCAGGATGAGGCTGACATTGAGCAGGAATTTCTGGAAAAGCTGCCAGAGGAAGTTGATAAAGAGCAAGGCCTTCTGTGTGCTTTGCTATTGGAAGAGAAGTTTGATGAGGTTGGGTTACGCAATCTCATTGGATGTGTGGATAGAGGGCCATCCCAGGTTATGAGCATGGAGGACTCATTTGGAGGACCCGCAGCTGCAATTCAAGAAGATGTGTTTACAAGGGCGTTAAAGCAGCTGACGCTTCAATTGGAATTTGGTTAAGGGATCCTCTTAGTCGGGCTGGCGACTTAAAAACTAGCGCTGCATGGGAGGCAACCCATGTTTTCTTGCTTTTTCTTGTTTTCCTTTTTCTTTCGTTTTGTTTGTGTTTGTGTTTTGTTGCTTCTGTTGTTTGGTGCAGGTTGATGCGTTGGAGATTGTTTGTTCTTTGGATGAGAGATAGGCAGACATCGTGGGAAACTACGGCTCATCACTTGGATCGATATTCAGGGATGTTTTTCTCTTTCACCCTTATTTTTGCGAGCACTGAGGACAGTGCTAGATTTTAAGTGTGGGGGGGTGTTTGTTGATCCTATGAGTGCCTTTTTGTTGTGTTTTTGGGTTTTCTTGTGTGGGGAAAATGGTCTCCTTTATCTTGATTGTTGTTTGGCTTCAAGTAATAATGCACACTTTGATGATTTGTTCACAAGTAAATTTCATGCTTTGTGTTGGCTTGCTTGGTTGCTATCTTTGTCTCTCAGGCTATGCATATTCCTCTCTTGATGTAAGTTGTTTAATGTTTTGGATGCAACACCCTTATGAGCTATTCTTGACGTGATTTGTCCGGTAGATGCTAGAGGGAGTGTTTTCATTGTGATAGCCTACGATCTTATCCCTTGAGTTTGAATGTTGGTTTGTTGTGAAGTTTTCTATAGCTCTGGGTCTCTGCTCCTCTGACGGTAGTGTTATGAGCATGGAAAACCACGTGAGAACATTTTGGATTACCTCCAAAAGTGTTGATCTCACGAAAGTTGGCCCATCTATTGAGAATGGAATAACATCACCTTTAAAAGAAAGATGTATAATTTTTTTTTTTTTTTGCTCACATTGATTGATATGTGAACAAAATTAAAGTCAGAATTTAGTTGAATGGTCTGATGAAGAATCAAAGTTCGTCTCGATACGAGTTCGTAGGCGAAAACGGATCTAAAATCCAACTTGAAACGAGGGAGAACGGACCAAAACAAAAACGCCGCGCGCACGGCGCCCGCCTAGCCTCGCCGCTCGCCTACTTTGGATTTACGAAAGGGGTAGTAGGCGGCCGCCTACTTCTCTAGGCCACCGCCTACTTCTAGGCCACCGCCTTCTCTAGGCGGCCGCCTACTGCGTGATCTGGCAGTTACGAATTTTTTAGTTTAAAACCCATCTCTAGGGTTTCACTTTACATTCTCGTCTCCAGCAGCCTCCATAGGCGATTTTCACCTCTTTCTTAAGGTTTTTAGAGTTCCACAACACTTACTTTCAATCTTGGATTCATTGGATTGCTTTGGATGTCAATTAACACTTCATCGGATTGGTTT
The DNA here is from genome assembly GCF_028751815.1 of Salvia miltiorrhiza. Lineage (NCBI taxonomy): Eukaryota > Viridiplantae > Streptophyta > Magnoliopsida > Lamiales > Lamiaceae > Salvia > Salvia miltiorrhiza. Next base: position 55,207,128 of record NC_080393.1, read on the forward strand.
TCCTATGAGTGCCTTTTTGTTGTGTTTTTGGGTTTTCTTGTGTGGGGAAAATGGTCTCCTTTATCTTGATTGTTGTTTGGCTTCAAGTAATAATGCACACTTTGATGATTTGTTCACAAGTAAATTTCATGCTTTGTGTTGGCTTGCTTGGTTGCTATCTTTGTCTCTCAGGCTATGCATATTCCTCTCTTGATGTAAGTTGTTTAATGTTTTGGATGCAACACCCTTATGAGCTATTCTTGACGTGATTTGTCCGGTAGATGCTAGAGGGAGTGTTTTCATTGTGATAGCCTACGATCTTATCCCTTGAGTTTGAATGTTGGTTTGTTGTGAAGTTTTCTATAGCTCTGGGTCTCTGCTCCTCTGACGGTAGTGTTATGAGCATGGAAAACCACGTGAGAACATTTTGGATGTAATGACCCGCTCATTTTTTTTTTTTTTTTTTTTTATTATTTAAATCCAGTAGCGCGATAGTTAATGTCGCATCTTTCAGTAAATGGAGCCCAGTTGCCAGTTTTATATGAATTCAGCTTATAAACCTGAATTATTATTACCAGAGGCGGAGCTATTACTTTTGCTTTATGCTTTTGTATCGCGTGAGATAAATCGCGACGAGAATTTTTGAAGTATTCAATACGTAGTATTTCAAGTTTATAACTGACTTAGAGAAGTCATATTATTTATTAATCAAGATGCAGCTATAGTTATACTTTGTTGAAACCAGAGTCGTGAAATTATTTACGACTGCAAAGCAGATTAAATCCACGGATATAATTTAAGTTAGTATGTTACAAATTGTTGATTTTAGCAAGGCAAGGAGACTAATATCGAGATACGAGATTTATTAGTGTATTCAGTATATTAGCAAAACTCGAATCTTTCATTACGAATATAGAATTACATAGACCGAGATTTAATTTCTTCTATCTTACAAGCTCTACTTCCACAACCTATAGTTATCAAATCCCTACTTCTACCTTCCACCTAGTCAACACCAAAGAAAAGAAACTGCAGCAATAAAAAGAAAAGAAAAAGGGGGAAAGGGACGTGGGATAAGGAGCAGCTGCAGTAATCAGCCACCCTACTCTACAGCTACAACTACATCCCATCCCCATCTCTGCTACAGAAATCAGCCGCCCCACTTCACCAATCTGTTAGTCAAAGGTTCTACAATTTTTTCAAGTTTGGCAGCAACTCTTTCCATTTTTGCTGCTTGCAGCAACATTCCCTTTTGTCAACATTTGCAGCTACAACCACGCCCTATCGGCCACTCTACTGTTGTACTGCTCAATGATCACACAACCCCTACTTTAGTCTCACATTTCTGCGCCCAACACTTCACACTTCTCCTCCATCTTGCACCAGCGAATGCAAAGAGCAAAGGGGACTTGTTTGAATATTCTGCCAAGACTTCAAGGTAAATCCAGCCTCTAAATCCTCCATCTTCTCCATGCTTCCACCTGCAATTATTGAAGGAACAACAAAATTTTTAAATCTTTTCCACCATTCCAGTTCAGTTGATCCATCCAACACTGAAGAAGGGTGAAAGAACCCTCATTCATTACTCTGACTCAACCAGAAAAAAAAAAAAACTTCAAGAGATATTCCACAACACGTTCAATTCCAACAACAACCCAATTGTTTGAAAGCATTCAAGGTAATTTGCTATCTCAAGTATTCAATTCAGTTCGCATCCATATTTAGCATAATCACATTTCATCATCATCAAATAGCCAAGTTATGTCATACAATAGGAAGATTATAAACTTCACAAACAGGCTGCACTCTAGAACAACAAACTATGAGAGTTTTTCCCAAACCTTACCAACTGAACATCAACCGACATAAGGGAGTAGGACTTAGCTTTAAGGGAGGAAGGGCCGGCTGCCCAAGGCAATTGCCGAACCTCAACCACCAGAACGGAAAAGGAAGGCGACGAACTCTCGTCGTCTCGCCTGCATCAGAGTAACAACGACGTCGGAACTGAAGAATCGCTAAGACCGACCGGAACCATGGCCGAGCAGAGACTCGTGCGCAGCAGCAGCAGCCGCTCGGCAGTAGCGATTATTCCCTTTTCTGGAATCTAGAGCTCGACGTCGGAGAGGGATAGGAGGACGGGAGTTGGACGGCGCCGCTCCCAGACGACGACCGCTCGCCGGATTCCAGACAGAGGTGCGGCCGCGACGAGGAATTCCAAAGTTAGGGCTCGATTGGATTCTGTGTGAGGAAGGAAGAAGGATGAGAGATCGCCGGGGTTCGACGCGTCGACAATTGACGCCAACCGGAACAGGCGGCTGGATGGCCGGAGAAGAAGACGTCGAGCGAGCTGGGAAGGGCCGATCGACTGGTTTTTGAATCAAGAAGAAGAGCAGATTTTGGGGAGGAAAGAGAGAGAGATCCGACTGATAGGAAAAAGGGAGGAGGCACGACCTTGCCGGGCTTAGGCGGCGGCGACGCCGGCAACCTCGTCGGAGCCGAGGTCGAGAGAGCTCGACTGGATTTTGAGTTTTTCAGTGAGAGAGAAAAGAGAGAAGCGTGCGTCTGAGAGAGAGAGAGACCGAGTGGGAGAGATAAGGAAGGATTTGGGCCATTTTATGTGGGCCGAATTTTGGGCTTCTTTTTATTTTAAGTTGGGCCGAAATTTTTAAAGATTTGGGTTTTCTTTTATGTTGGGCTTAATTTTAATTTAATTGAATTGGGCCAAATTTTTTGGGCTCTATTTATTTTAATAATTGGGCCGAAAATTTTACCTCTTATTTATTTTCTTTGGGCCTTGTTGTATTTATTTTCATGTGGGCCTTTATTGTTTCTCTTTGGGCCGAGTTTACTAATGAAAGCCCAACTGCATTTTATTTTAATTGGGCTTTATTTTAATTTATTGGGCCTTTGTTATATTATTTCGTTGGGCCTCGTTTGATTTATTTAATTGAGTCCAGCTAATCAAATTATTTATTTATTAGACCAAGATTTATTTAATTACTTGAGCCGATGAATTATTTCAATTGGGCCTCTCATGTTAATTATTCAAGCCCACTCCTACTTAATTAATTATTAGGCTGCCTTATGTTGAGCCTTTTTATTCATTTAATCTTATAACATTACTTGATCCTATTTATTAAGCCTGATTAATTATGAGGTTATAAAGCGAATAAGTTGAAGTATTTATTTATTTTCTATTGATTACGAGGAGCGGGGTTTATTTAATTGACGGATTAGAACACCCTAAGAGAACGGATTAATTTTTGTTAATTATCCGGCTTCATGAGACGAGACTTAGCTTTTGTTTAAATTCGATAGCCTGGATTAACAATAGAAATTCCCTAATTATTATTTCAGAATAATAATTCATGCATAAGGATCATGCATAGTTAATTCCGTATTCTCATTATTTGAGGATTTTACTCGAGCAGTATCTTATTTATATTCTCGTAATCAAGGTCAAGGTCGGGAATAACAGTCAATCAAGGAACCACTGAATCACAGAGATTTCATATCAGGTGGGTTTACTTTCATATATATCAAATGAATTAAATGTTACATTTGAGCAAGTTATTTCGTTCCAAATTATTTGAACTGTAAATCATTTCAATTATTGTCTTGCCATAAATGTTTAAATTTTAGTATGATATCTATCTGCTTTGGCTTTGCCAATGATGCAATCGAATTCGGGTCCTGAGCAGTTGATAGCTATCCTGCCAGGGCTAGTGTACACCAGTTGACCGTGAGTCATCTAGCGGGTTGGCCGGTCAAGTGTTCGTGAGAGGTGGCCACCTCTCCGGCACACAGTTCCAGATATGATAGATTACAAGAGAACTTAGACTGATCAGTCGAACTTTAAGAATCACAAATGAATTTAGTGAGCTTGGGCCTATTTCACGAAAAATCCCTTGTTGCACTGTTAAGATGGCATGACAATTTGATTATTTCAATGCAAGTTTCTATAGGCATATGTACCCACTGAGTACTTTTGTACTCAGCCCTGCATGTATTTCTAAATGTGCAGGTTGAGCAGTAGCCGGTGGTGATGAAGTGACGAGCAGGAAAACCCCCCTTTGTCTGAAGTCATATGTATTAAAGAACTCTTGAGTACATGTCTTCATACATGTATTCAGAACCTTCTTCCGCTGCGTACTCAAAAGAATTTCATGTTATTTTAGCTAAGTCGGAGCTATCCGGACTTACTAGTTTGACTAAGTCATTACGACTCCAACTTTGTTGTAAATGTTCCCTTCGTTGTTAATGTTTAAGTATGTTTCTTCGTCGTTTATTTCTTATTCGTTCATCCCCTTTCTATCCCGCTTCTTATCTCCAACCCTTGGTCATAGTTTCCCGGCTTAATTATCCTTAATTAAGACCGGTCGTGACAGAATGGTATCAGAGCAGTTCATTTGCTCTGAACCCTAGAGTTAACCAATTTTTCTAGTATGATCACTGCTATGAAAGAGTCAGTCGACCAAAGCTCATCACTTCATCACATCGTCATGCTCAGCAAGAAAGAAGGTGGTAATGATTTTAAAACATTGAGAAGTTCATGTTTTATATGAATGTACTGATGCTTACATTCAAGTTTATGCATTATTGATTGATTAGATATCTCAATGAACTTAGATGCGTTAAGAATGCATGATCACTGTTACGAGAAGAACAATAGAAGCTAGAAACTCAGTTATATTTCACTATAGCCATGGTGAAGAGCTGAGAAAGAGGAAGAGAATCCAATGAAAGCAGTGCAAGCAGAGTGCCACGCACGAATCACTGAAACAGGCATAGTTCTTCATTCAGGTTGTTCACGCGTGACAGAACACCGAATCGACTATTGCCTTATTTGAGGATAGATCACGTGAGTCATTGCTCGTAGCGACGAGTGTGACTTATGTAATCAGTTAGCTATCGCATAATGAGCTAAGACTCATTACTAACTCTCGATTATCACCAGTTATGGCATGAAGAGAACCTTTATGATTTATGTTCAACCTTTAGAGTTAGACTCGCATCGGGTCATAACGCTTTGTTTAATGATGATATAGTATTGCGACTAGAACTTTCAGCTTGCAATTCCTGATATACGGAACCTTTTACATTACCTATTACATTACACGGGACATGGTTGAGAACCCTTATTGATTATGATCACGTGCTACGAATCCGAAAGACGAGATGTGACATGGATACTAGCAGTTACCAACCATTATGATTGACAAAAGAAAAATCTATGCAAATGCATAAAATGGGATAAATTCCCAAGGATGGTTGCAAGTTTAATAAGAGCTTGAAATGTCGGCAACGGTTCGACGTTGGGGTTAAAGGATTAAGATTCTAATGAGACCCTAAGGATATACTCAAGATAAGTATATATATATACCTTAACCTATCGAGGACATCGCCTCAGTTAGAACGTCTTGGATTAGGTATTTAGTCTGGTAGCCGGAATAAGAGCATTGACTGAGGTCATTCCATGACTTAGCATTACATATGGTGACACATACCCTATAAAGATGCTCAGATGAGCAAAGGCTATTTCCTTATTGAATGTGTGATGATTCAGAAGGTCTTTTGCAATAACACGGAAGAGTACTTCAAATTATATGGTTGCATTTCAAGCGCTATGTGAAGAAAACACTAAGTACTAGGAGTACTACATAAAGATCATGTAGAGGAAGATTGTTGAGTAAGGTCGAGCCTACCTTATTTCGCCTTTAGAAGATGTTTAATGATTGCATTAAACTAGGAGGCAGACTCCAAGTTTGAGAAGCTCTAGAATATTCTCAAGGACATGTTCAAGATATTAAGAAGAAAGTGGTGATTTTAGACCAAATATACCTTTTGCAGCCAAGGAACAAGAGTTGCCAAGTTCGGAAAAGTATTTCCGAATGACTGAGAAGTAGTTGTGTCGGACCTGGCCAGTCCACATGGCCAAAATCTCAGTAGTCGTCATAAATGGGTCTTTAAACCTATATATTTTAAACCTTCATCTGAAAAGCCAAACGGTTTCAGACTATTAGGTCAATTCGTTTCGACCTTTCAGTCAATTCATTTCTACCCTATGGTTATTCATTTTCAATTGTTTGGCAAATTATTGAAACACTTTGCCTAATTTCCATTTGTGATTTGAATCATTGCGATCTACTAGCTATTGGTAGATTTTCTGTGATCCAAGGACAAACAGATACTCATCAGATTAAATCAGTCAAACACGTATGCTTCAACCCAAAGGTCAAGCACGTAATGCATACAGACATTCTCTTGTGCATTTAGTAGGACGTTATTTGTGTACTTCGAAAACGATGATCATTTCGATGCTTTTGTATGCCCCTACGTTGGCTTAGTTATTTTGACAAGTATTAGTACGAAAATGCTGGTTCATAGGGCATTTCGGAACTGAGCTCTTTCATGATGACCTTGCTAGATAGCTAGTTCATCGTGTATAATGCTTGGATAGATCACCAGATCTATATTCAATTGTTGATGAAATAGTCCTCATTGATACTATTTTCCCATGTCTATGTAGCGACCCTATCAGTCTTTTGCGGCAAGTCACTTCCGCTATGTTATTTATATACTTTCATAAGGAAGAGTATGAGCGAGATTTGAGAATCAAGAAAACAATTTACAGAATCGATGATATGCATCTGTGTATTACATTGGTGACTATATGTCGACTCATCGGAATGCCAACAAAGCAAAGGCGTCCGAGAGAAGTTGGATAGAACGATAAGAACAATAGTATGCCTTGTGATGTTGCATTAACAACTTGTGTTTTGACCCAATAGAATGCCGCCAAAACAAGGACGACCAAGAGGAGGGGGCAGGATTTCCCGAAATGAAAGAAGAGACCCAGAAACAGGGCCAGAACCAGAAACCGAAATAGTTCAACCACCTGTTCAGCCAAAACGATAGATTAAAGAATTATTCTTGCGACAGAACCCACCTACCTTCAACGGGACAGGAGACCCGGCAGAAGCTGAAACTTGGGTTCGCGCTATTGAACGCATTTTCAACTTCCTGCGTTGCACCGACCAAGAACGTCTGATTTGTATGTCCTTTCAGTTGACTGGGTCAGCTGATTTCTGGTGGGAAGCAAGGATGAAAACGATGACAGCAGAGCAGTTAGAAAACCTGACTTGGGAACAATTCAAAGCCGGTATATATGACAAGTATATACCCAAGAGCTACCGCAAGAAAAAGGAGGCTGAATTTTACAATCTGAAACAAGGGAAGATGTTGGTAACTCAATACGACAGGATGTTCTGTGATATGTCTAGATATGCGCCGGAACAAGTTGACACAGATGAGAAGATGGCTGAAAAGTTTTGTGCCGGACTGAGGCAAGAGATTAGAATGGCTTGGGCAAGCCATGGTGGATCGTCTTACGTGGAGTCGCTTAGCAAAGCGTTATGCATTGAGGCAGCAATGCTGGGAGAGATACCAGCAACTGCGCCTACGTCTGCACCTTCACAAACTCGTATTCGATCAGAATCCTGATCCAAATCTGACATATTTGTAATGAGACATTTGTAATGGGACGGGAGGAGTAACTTATAATGTTTTAAAATTAAAATCACTTCTAAGCAATATTAGTTTGTTATTTATCAAATTCATAAATTGGGTAATTATAAATTTATGAGATTTCTAAGCATGTGAAACCATTTGTAATAATATTAGCTTTTTTTTATTTTTTTGATTTGCGGTGTGGTTTGAATCCTAGACCTCATTATTCACATATAAGAGTTTGCATCGCTTGGTGTCTCCTTAGTTTATCATTGATCAAATTCATAAATTGGGTATTTTGTTTTATTTTTTTGAGACTTTTAAGTAAAACTTTTGAGAAAGAAAAAAACTTTTGAGAAAGAAAAAGAGAATGGGATATAGTAACCCTGGCCAAGCTAAGGAAAGGGTCATGGCAGGGGCAGACGTCCCAGCAACGTGGCTATGACACCTCAAAACAGATGGGGGATAACAAGTATGGGACTCCACCCTACCCAAAGTGGAACAAGAACCATGGGAAACTCTCCAGGACTGGTAATGAAGGATGTTGCATAGTAACTGGAATGAACATTTTACAAATCGTTACCCGAATAAGCAACAAAGGGCGGGTCTCAGGCTAAACTCGCCTGTTCAGACTCTGCATTTGAGCAATCCAAGCTTTGCCCAACCATACCAAGAGCAGTAACCACACCAGCGATAGCAACAACAACAATAATAGCACATGTGTGCTTGAATTTAGAGCTAAGCATAAAAATTATTCAAATTGGAGTGAACAACTCGTATGTTATGCCGATGAGAGACATATACATAATTTTAGGAATGGAATGGATAGTTGAGAACTATGCCACCATCATTTGCAATGAAAGTCAAATTTCTTTTCGACCACGGGGAAGAAACTGACACGTTTTCATGGGATCAGCATGGGTATGAGAAAGACGATCATCTCCGTCCCTCAAGCAACAAAGATGATAAGAAAATGGTGTCCACCCTACCTTGTGTAGTTGCACAGAAAACTAAAAAACCGAGAAAAGTATAGGAGACGTGACAATCGTACGTGAATTTCCAAATGTTTCCTGGAGATTTCACCGGGGTGCACCCGTTCTTTTTGTAAAAGAATAAAGATGGCACATTGAGAATGTGTATCCTCTACCGAGGATACACATCAACTTATAGAGAGTTGAACAAGGTGACACTCAAGGACAGGTATCCTCTATCGAGGATAGACGACTTCTTCAAGCAACTCAGAGGAGTGAGTGTGTCCTCAAAGCTAGATTTAAGGTCTAGGTACCATCAACTATAGATTCAATGAGAAGATGTACCCAAGGTGGTCTTCCGAACCAGATATGGACTCTATGAGTTCGTAGTGGTGTCATTTGGATTGACCAATGCACCAGCCATGTTTGTGGACCTCATGAACCGAGTGTTCCACCCATACTTAGGCAAGTTGTCTTAGTTTTCGTAGATGATGTCTTGATCTACTCGAGGAACGAGAAGGACCATGAGAAACACCTGAGAATAGTCTTAAAAATGTTGAAAACAAAGCATCTTTATGCTAAGTTCTGCAAGTGCGAATTTTGGTTCAACAAAATCACGTTTTCGGGACATATTATCTCATTAGAAAGGATCAAAGTGCACCCTGAGGAAGTACAAGTTGTACATGAGTGGAGATCGCCTACTAACCCCAATGAGATCAAAAGTTTCTGGGAACTAGCAAGTTGCTATCAGAGATTCATAGAAGGATTTTCCAAAATAGCAAGGCCAATGACGCAACTACTCAGGAAGGGAATAAAATTCTCTTGGACAGAGGAGTGCGAGAAGAGCTTCCAAGAACTCAAGAAAAAGTTAACTACGGCACCAGTGTTAGCCGTCCCAACAGCTGACAAGGAATACGTGATCTACACAGACGCGTCCAAAAATGGACTTGGTTGCGTGCTGATGCAAGAAGGAAGAGTGATAGCATATGCGTCGCGACAGCTTAGACCACATGAACTGAACTATCCGACCCATGATCTAGAATTGGCTGCAGTGGTACACGCACTGAAGATTTGGAGACATCACCTATATGGAGTTAGGTGCGAGATATTTACGGACCACAAATGCCTGAAATACTTTTTCGAGCAAAAGGACCTTAATATGAGACAAAGGAGATGGCTCGAACTAGTGAAAGATTATGACTGTGGTATTAACTACCACCCAGGCAAGGCCAACGTAGTGGCTGATGCATTGAGTCGTAAGACTCAATCTAAATTGGGATCTCTCATCACTCGAGAGATGGAGCTCATAAGAGAATTTGGTAGAATGAGCATAGAAGTGGTCAAACCACCAGGAACGATAGCAAGCGTTGTTGCAACGATACCCAACTTGAGAAAAATGATAATAGAAGCACAAAGAAAGGACAAGAAAATGGAAAAGCTTCGAGAAGCAATAAGGAAATGAGACCTCAAGAATTATCAAGAAGCATCAGATAATGATATCCTCTTTGAGGGAAGGATATGCATCCCCCACGATGATGAACTTAAGGATAAAAATCATGAGCGAAGCTCACGATACCCCTTATACTGGCCACCCGGGGAGCACTAAGATGTATCGAGATCTAAAAAAAAAACATTTTTGGTGGGAGGGCATGAAAAGTGACATAGCATCCTTTGTAGAGAGATGCCTAGCTTGCCAACAAGTGAAGGCCCTACACCAAAGGCCATATGGAAAGCTACAACCATTGGAAATTCCAGAATGAAGTGGGTGAGAGAAAAGTTTTAGGACCAGACATGGTCAATGAGATGGTTGAGATAGTCCGCCAGATCAGAGGGCGAATAAAGGAGGCACAAGATAGACAGAAATCTTACGCTGATGCACGTCGAACTGAGTTACGTTTTGAAATAGGAGACAAGGTCTTCCTAAAGGTATCTCCTACCAAAAGGATAACTAGGTTTGGTGTTAAGGGAAAGCTTAGGCCCCGATTTATAAGACCATATGAAATCCTAGAGAGGATAGGTCCAGTAGCCTACAGGTTGGCATTACCGCCAAGCTTTGGAAACGTTCACAATGTCTTCCATGTGTCACAACTTAGGAAATATGTTTTCGATCCGAAGTATGTGATCCACCAAGAAGAGATGATTCTTAGTCTAGATTTGAGCTATGAAGAAATACCTGAAACCATTCTGGATCGAAAAGTGCAACAACTCAGAAATAAGGCAATCACATCAGTGAAAATCTTATGGAGACACCACGGATAAGAAGAAGCTACGTGGGAACTTGAAGACAAGATGAAGGAGAAATACCCCGAATTTTTTTTAGCAGAATTTTTGCAAATTTCGGGACGAAATTTTTGTTAAGAGGGGTAGTATGTAATGACCCGCTCATTTTTTTTTTTTTTTTATTATTATTTAAATCCAGTAGCGCGATAGTTAATGTCGCATCTTTCAGTAAATGGAGCCCAGTTGCCAGTTTTATATGAATTCAGCTTATAAACCTGAATTATTATTACCAGAGGCGGAGCTATTACTTTTGCTTTATGCTTTTGTATCGCGTGAGATAAATCGCGACGAGAATTTTTGAAGTATTCAATACGTAGTATTTCAAGTTTATAACTGACTTAGAGAAGTCATATTATTTATTAATCAAGATGCAGCTATAGTTATACTTTGTTGAAACCAGAGTCGTGAAATTATTTACGACTGCAAAGCAGATTAAATCCACGGATTTAATTTAAGTTAGTATGTTACAAATTGTTGATTTTAACAAGGCAAGGAGACTAATATCGAGATACGAGATTTATTAGTGTATTCAGTATATTAGCAAAACTCGAATCTTTCATTACGAATATAGAATTACATAGACCGAGATTTAATTTCTTCTATCTTACAAGCTCTACTTCCACAACCTATAGTTATCAAATCCCTACTTCTACCTTCCACCTAGTCAACACCAAAGAAAAGAAACTGCAGCAATAAAAAGAAAAGAAAAAGGGGGAAAGGGACGTGGGATAAGGAGCAGCTGCAGTAATCAGCCACCCTACTCTACAGCTACAACTACATCCCATCCCCATCTCTGCTACAGAAATCAGCCGCCCCACTTCACCAATCTGTTAGTCAAAGGTTCTACAATTTTTTCAAGTTTGGCAGCAACTCTTTCCATTTTTGCTGCTTGCAGCAACATTCCCTTTTGTCAACATTTGCAGCTACAACCACGCCCTATCAGCCACTCTACTGTTGTACTGCTCAATGATCACACAACCCCTACTTCAGTCTCACATTTCTGCTCCCAACACTTCACACTTCTCCTCCATCTTGCACCAGCGAATGCAAAGAGCAAAGGGGACTTGTTTGAATATTCTGCCAAGACTTCAAGGTAAATCCAGCCTCTAAATCCTCCATCTTCTCCATGCTTCCACCTGCAATTATTGAAGGAACAACAAAATTTTTAAATCTTTTCCACCATTCCAGTTCAGTTGATCCATCCAACACTGAAGAAGGGTGAAGGAACCCTCATTCATTACTCTGACTCAACCAGAAAAAAAAAAAAACTTCAAGAGATATTCCACAACACGTTCAATTCCAACAACAACCCAATTGTTTGAAAGCATTCAAGGTAATTTGCTATCTCAAGTATTCAATTCAGTTCGCATCCATATTTAGCATAATCACATTTCATCATCATCAAATAGCCAAGTTATGTCATACAATAGGAAGATTATAAACTTCACAAACAGGCTGCACTCTAGAACAACAAACTATGAGAGTTTTTCCCAAACCTTACCAACTGAACATCAACCGACATAAGGGAGTAGGACTTAGCTTTAAGGGAGGAAGGGCCGGCTGCCCAAGGCAATTGCCGAACCTCAACCACCAGACCGGAAAAGGAAGGCGACGAACTCTCGTCGTCTCGCCTGCATCAGAGTAACAACGACGTCGGAACTGAAGAATCGCTAAGACCGACCGGAACCATGGCCGAGCAGAGACTCGTGCGCAGCAGCAGCAGCAGCCGCTCGGCAGTAGCGATTATTCCCTTTTCTGGAATCTAGAGCTCGACGTCGGAGAGGGATAGGAGGACGGGAGTTGGACGGCGCCGCTCCCAGACGACGACCGCTCGCCGGATTCCAGACAGAGGTGCGGCCGCGACGAGGAATTCCAAAGTTAGGGCTCGATTGGATTCTGTGTGAGGAAGGAAGAAGGATGAGAGATCGCCGGGGTTCGACGCGTCGACAATTGACGCCAACCGGAGCAGGCGGCTGGATGGCCGGAGAAGAAGACGTCGAGCGAGCTGGGAAGGGCCGATCGACTGGTTTTTGAATCAAGAAGAAGAGCAGATTTTGGGGAGGAAAGAGAGAGAGATCCGACTGATAGGAAAAAGGGAGGAGGCACGACCTTGCCGGGCTTAGGCGGCGGCGACGCCGGCAACCTCGTCGGAGCCGAGGTCGAGAGAGCTCGACTGGATTTTGAGTTTTTCAGTGAGAGAGAAAAGAGAGAAGCGTGCGTCTGAGAGAGAGAGAGACCGAGTGGGAGAGATAAGGAAGGATTTGGGCCATTTTATGTGGGCCGAATTTTGGGCTTCTTTTTATTTTAAGTTGGGCCGAAATTTTTAAAGATTTGGGTTTTCTTTTATGTTGGGCTTAATTTTAATTTAATTGAATTGGGCCAAATTTTTTGGGCTCTATTTATTTTAATAATTGGGCCGAAAATTTTACCTCTTATTTATTTTCTTTGGGCCTTGTTGTATTTATTTTCATGTGGGCCTTTATTGTTTCTCTTTGGGCCGAGTTTACTAATGAAAGCCCAACTGCATTTTATTTTAATTGGGCTTTATTTTAATTTATTGGGCCTTTGTTATATTATTTCGTTGGGCCTCGTTTGATTTATTTAATTGAGTCCAGCTAATCAAATTATTTATTTATTAGACCAAGATTTATTTAATTACTTGAGCCGATGAATTATTTCAATTGGGCCTCTCATGTTAATTATTCAAGCCCACTCCTACTTAATTAATTATTAGGCTGCCTTATGTTGAGCCTTTTTATTCATTTAATCTTATAACATTACTTGATCCTATTTATTAAGCCTGATTAATTATGAGGTTATAAAGCGAATAAGTTGAAGTATTTATTTATTTTCTATTGATTACGAGGAGCGGGGTTTATTTAATTGACGGATTAGAACACCCTAAGAGAACGGATTAATTTTTGTTAATTATCCGGCTTCATGAGACGAGACTTAGCTTTTGTTTAAATTCGATAGCCTGGATTAACAATAGAAATTCCCTAATTATTATTTCAGAATAATAATTCATGCATAAGGATCATGCATATTTAATTCCGTATTCTCATTATTTGAGGATTTTACTCGAGCAGTATCTTATTTATATTCTCGTAATCAAGGTCAAGGTCGGGAATAACAGTCAATCAAGGAACCACTGAATCACAGAGATTTCATATCAGGTGGGTTTACTTTCATATATATCAAATGAATTAAATGTTACATTTGAGCAAGTTATTTCGTTCCAAATTATTTGAACTGTAAATCATTTCAATTATTGTCTTGCCATAAATGTTTAAATTTTAGTATGATATCTATCTGCTTTGGCTTTGCCAATGATGCAATCGAATTCGGGTCCTGAGCAGTTGATAGCTATCCTGCCAGGGCTAGTGTACACCAGTTGACCGTGAGTCATCTAGCGGGTTGGCCGGTCAAGTGTTCGTGAGAGGTGGCCACCTCTCCGGCACACAGTTCCAGATATGATAGATTACAAGAGAACTTAGACTGATCAGTCGAACTTTAAGAATCACAAATGAATTTAGTGAGCTTGGGCCTATTTCACGAAAAATCCCTTGTTGCACTGTTAAGATGGCATGACAATTTGATTATTTCAATGCAAGTTTCTATAGGCATATGTACCCACTGAGTACTTTTGTACTCAGCCCTGCATGTATTTCTAAATGTGCAGGTTGAGCAGTAGCCGGTGGTGATGAAGTGACGAGCAGGAAAACCCCCCTTTGTCTGAAGTCATATGTATTAAAGAACTCTTGAGTACATGTCTTCATACATGTATTCAGAACCTTCTTCCGCTGCGTACTCAAAAGAATTTCATGTTATTTTAGCTAAGTCGGAGCTATCCGGACTTACTAGTTTGACTAAGTCATTACGACTCCAACTTTGTTGTAAATGTTCCCTTCGTTGTTAATGTTTAAGTATGTTTCTTCGTCGTTTATTTCTTATTCGTTCATCCCCTTTCTATCCCGCTTCTTATCTCCAACCCTTGGTCATAGTTTCCCGGCTTAATTATCCTTAATTAAGACCGGTCGTGACATTGGATTACCTCCAAAAGTGTTGATCTCACGAAAGTTGGCCCATCTATTGAGAATGGAATAACATCACCTTTAAAAGAAAGATGTATAATTTTTTTTTTTTTTTGGTTTGATTGTTTATCATCTTCAAGGAAAATGGGATTTGATTATAAAGGCAATCACATTAGGGAATTCACCTCTAGCGGAGAATTGGGTCTGATCGGATTGAATTGTATCATGTGGTTGTTGCTTCTTAAAATCTTAACAATGAACATCTCGTGAGGAATGTGAATAGCTAAGAGACTTAGATTGGTTGGAGATGTGAATGGTGAGGAAGTTTTCTTGTGAACTATCTTTTGGTGTCGTGACTTTGCTTGAGGACAAGCAAAGGATCAAGTGTGGGGGGGTTGTTTAGCCCTATTTTGTGATAAATCGCTGGGTGTTTACGTGTTATATTGACTTTTATTTTGGTCTCTTTCACTTAAGAGTTGAATGATTTGAGCTTTTGTGCTAATTTTGTTGTCTCAGGATTTTGTGCTCACATTGATTGATATGTGAACAAAATTAAAGTCAGAATTTAGTTGAATGGTCTGATGAAGAATCAAAGTTCGTCTCGATACGAGTTCGTAGGCGAAAACGGATCTAAAATCCAACTTGAAACGAGGGAGAACGGACCAAAACAAAAACGCCGCGCGCACGGCGCCCGCCTAGCCTCGCCGCTCGCCTACTTTGGATTTACGAAAGGGGTAGTAGGCGGCCGCCTACTTCTCTAGGCCACCGCCTACTTCTAGGCCACCGCCTTCTCTAGGCCACCGCCTACTTCTAGGCCACCGCCTTCTCTAGGCGGCCGCCTACTGCGTGATCTGGCAGTTACGAATTTTTTAGTTTAAAACCCATCTCTAGGGTTTCACTTTACATTCTCGTCTCCAGCAGCCTCCATAGGCGATTTTCACCTCTTTCTTAAGGTTTTTAGAGTTCCACAACACTTACTTTCAATCTTGGATTCATTGGATTGCTTTGGATGTCAATTAACACTTCATCGGATTGGTTTTCCTTGGATTGCTATGTTTTGTAAGAACTCCCTTTGATTCTCTTTGTTTATGAATCCCTTGGTTATTTAAGTCTTTGTTTCTTGTCTTTAATGAATATGATGATTGAAGATTATTGTTGTTGATTCTATAATCTCTTGGTTTTATGAATCTTTTGGTTAATTGAGTTTTGTGTTTTATGTATTTGATGAATGTGAAGATTGAAGTTCATTGTTGTTGATTCTAGATTCTCTTGGTTTTCTAAATCCTTTGGTTTATTTGAATCTTTATTTTGTGTTTTGATTAATATGATGATTGGAGATAATTGTTGTTGAGTTTAGATAATCTACGTGATTCGTAGTTTGTTGCTATTGTTTACCCTTTTCCTTTCTTGTTGATGAATATTTAGAGATTTCTTTTATGGAGATTAAGATTTTCTTGCATTCGAATCTTATGCTTGATTGAGTTTCTTGCCTAGGTAGTTATTAATCTTTGATGTTTACAAGTTTATGATCGTTTGGGTTAGTGTTGGAGTTGGAAACTCTAGTTGATTTCGTTAATGTTCAAATGCCATGTTCTAGTTAGTTCGTCGTTGAGTTGCTTGTGAAATTCTCTTTGATTGTGTGTGTTTGCTTAACATTCATTTGATTAAATGTTAATATGTTATTTCGCCTAGATAATCGTTGTTTATGGTGTTGAATTGATGATTGCTTTCTAGATTGCTAGTTTAGAACCCTAGCTTTGTTTGCCTTTTTGCATTCTTATTGGCTTTCTATCTTTTGCCTAGTTAACTTTATATGCTTTATTTTAATTACGCATTAGTTAATCGGAGAGAAAGTGTCAGACCCAAACTTCTGATTAGAGTGTTTAGGTTTATTTCATGTTTTCTGTGCGTAGCATGATCAAAGCCCTGTTTAGCCTTCCTTGAGAGACGACTTGGGTTAGCTTATTACACTAGGACGACCTCGTACGATTGCGAGTCAATCCATTAGGTGTTTTGGGTTGAGTCAATACGCAATCGGGAGATTGTCTTGGAGGAGAACCGCACCAAGCCCTAGGTCCGAAGCATCTGTATCGATCGTGAAGGGTTTCGAGAAGTTAGGGAGCCGTAACACGGGAGCCGAGATCATGGCCTGTTGTAAGGTAGTAAAGGAGGAGGAGGCCTGGGTGGACCAATGGAACCCGTCCTTACGCAGCAAGTCCGTGAGAGGAGCAGCGATAGAGGCGTAGTGTTGGATGAATTTACGATAATATCCCGTCAATCCAAGGAAGCCCCGCAATTGTTTCGCCGTTTTGGGTTGTGGCCAATCGAGCATAGCTTGAATTTTAGTCGGGTCAACTCTGAGTTCGCCGGCACTTACGATATGACCCAAGTAGGCGACAGACGAAGTCCCAAAAGAGCACTTAGAGAGCTTGACGTAGAGACAGTTGGTGCGAAGGCAGGAGAGCACGGCGGATAAATGCTCAAGATGTTCGGACTCGGAGCGACTGTAGATAAGTATATCGTCAAAGAAGACGACGACGAAACAGCGCAAAAATTTCTTGAGAACGTAGTTCATAGTGGCCTGAAACGTAGACGGAGCATTAGATAAGCCGAATGGCATCACTAGAAACTCATAATGGCCGTCGTGAGTCCGGAATGCCGTCTTGAAAATGTCTTGATTGTGCATACGGATTTGGTGAAACCCGGCGCGCAGATCGAGCTTGGAGAAGATGGTTGAAGTGCCCAATTCGTCAATGAGTTCATCGACGGTGGGAATTGGAAATTTGTCTTTAACGGTTACCGCGTTCAAGGCGCGATAATCAACGCAGAAGCGGAAAGAGCCATCCTTCTTCCGAACCAATAGCACTGGGGATGAAAATGGGCTGTGGCTGGGGCGTATAATGCCCTGATCGAGCATTTCTTGGACCAAACGTTCCATCTCGCTCTTCTGGAAGTGAGGGTAGCGGTATGGGCGAACGTTGATTGGTTTGGAACCTGGGTCCAGATGGATACGATGATCGAAGAGGCGATGTGGAGGAAGTCCCGTTGGTGCTGTAAATACGTCGGCGAACTGAGTCAGGAGCGGACGAAAATAGGAAGAAACGTCCTGGAGTTCAGTAAGAGGAATAGATGGGACAGCGGGTTCGTCGGTCAGGAGCATCCATAATTCAAATAGTGAATCAACCTCATCAGATTGGAGTAGGGCCTGGAGCGAGGATAAAGAGATTTCGCGAGAACAAAGCGAAGGGTCGCCCTCGAGAAAAACTTGTTGACCATTCCACGTGAACTCCATGCGACCGTGACTATAATCGTGTAGCACACGGCCCAATTCTTGTAGCCACTGAATGCCGAGAATGACGTCGGGGCCTTTGATGGGCAACACAAAGAGATCCAGAGTGAAGTCGGTGCCTTGGAGGTTGATAGTGGTGTGGTGGCAGACGTGCTGGCAGATAATAGAGTCATCATTGCCGATACGGACTCGAAAGCTGGGAACCGGTGAGAGTGGCAACTTGAGGCGCTCTGCAAGGGCAGGTGTAATGAAATTGTGAGTACTACCGTTATCGATCATTACCTGAAAGCGTTGATTGAGCGTGGTGCCCCATAAACGAAGAGATCGGGGGTGAGTAGCACCGGACAATGAGTGCAGGCTAGAGATATCGCCCATGATAAGTGTCTCATCCAAAGAGTGATCAGCGGGTTCGGTGGGTTCAATATCCTCCGAAGGTTCGATGTCATCTCCCTCTAAAAGCATGACAGTGCCTTTTGATTTGCAACGATGGGCGGGGTTCCACTTTTGGTCACAGTGGAAACAGAGACCGCGCTCGCGCTTCTCGCGAGTTTCTGCCGGGGTAAGGCGTCGGACCGGGACAGCCGTGGTGGTTTCGCGACGAGGCCCAGTGATAGGCGGTGTGGTGATAGGGTGGCTCGATGGTGGTGGTGTTGGCGTGTGAGCTGGTGGTGGCCGAGGCACGGAAGAGGGCGAATATGCCGGCCTGTTGAACTGCCGGTTGGAGCCGTGGTGGCTGGGCGGGTCCTCTGAGTACTTGCTTTCGAATACCCGAGCAAGAGCGAAAGTCTCGTCCAACGTTGATGGTCGATTCATCTGTAATTCACGACGGATAGATGGCTGGAGCCCAGATATATAAAAGGATATAAGAAGAGGTTCAGAGATACCCGTGACGCGTCCCATTAAAGATTCGAAGGTGGATTGGTAATCACCAACAGAACCTTGTTGTGTGAGTTTGGCTAGCGTGCCTTCGGGGTCCTCAAATTGCGAGGGACCAAAGCGCGCGCGAACGCGGGCTAAGAAATCCGACCATGTCGATAGCATATGTTGTGATTTCAGCCATTGAAACCATGTGGAGGCCTTGCCGTCGAGATGGAACGCAACGATTTGGAGGCGCTGCGTGTCTGGTGTGTTGTGGTATGCGAAGTATTCCTCAATTTTGAAGATCCAGGAATGAGGATCATCGCCGTCAAAGCGCGGAACGTCCAGACGAACCAGCGGGCCACGAGGATTGTGGTTATCCATGGTGGAGGATGATGAAGGGTGGGAGTTGCGGAAAAGCGCGACGAGCTCGTCGATCTGTTTCTGCACGGCGGTGAGCGGCGCTTGCCAATCGGGAACGTCGGGGGCCATGAGAACAACAATGAAAGCACCAATTAATACGCTACGTATTAATGATCACGTTAGGGAGAACGCAAAACTCCGGCAATTCTTACGATCACGCAAAGAATAGCTTCAAGAAATAATTTCATAACATAAATAAAACAAACGTTCCCATCTCCTTATATAGAAGCTAGGGCAACAACTACTTACTTGGAAAACAAGAAAGAAACTCTAATCTAGTGCTAATCTATGTAGGACTAATCTAGTGCTAATCTATGTAGGACTCCGAGAAAACAATAAGTAAAGGAATAACTAATTAAGATAGCGGTTGGGCTTTCTAATCTCTCGACGAGGTCGGCTCCGGGCTAAGCTTGGGCTTGGTTCATCTTGTATAACTTGTTGGGCTTCTATTAGGACTTCTGTTGGCGTATCACTCGACCAAGCTTAAAGATCTTGTCGCCGCCCTCTACGGCCCCCAGAACTGGAACCTCATTGCACAGAAGTTCGACAGCCTATCTGGTACCAACTTCACTAAATAGGAGGGCTTGCACCGAGGAGGAGGAGGAGGAGGAGTGGTTAATGGCGGCGCACCGCTTGTACGGCAACAAATGGGCCATGATAGCATGCCTCTTTCAGGGAGAATAGACAATGCCGTCAAGAATCATTGGCATGTAATAATGGCCAGGAAATACAGGGAGCAATCCAGTGCTTACCGCCGCCGGAAGATGGACTAGTCTGTTTTCAAGCGAATGGAAGATGACAACGCGGCCGTCGCCGCCGTTGCTGCTGGGTTTTCTGTGGCGGCGTTGGGGTTTGGACGCCGCAAGCTTCTCTTGCTTTCTACATCTCAAATATGATCATGAAATCAGAGATCCCCAAAAATTCCAACGTGTTTCCGACGAGTTTCCGTCGACCTTGGCAAAATTAAAAAAAATTAAATACTTAACGGGGTTAAACAGCCGTTAGGGCAGAGGGGATAATTGCAAGAAATTAAGGACTTCGGGGGTTTAGTTGGACCAAACTCGACTATAGGGATCTATACATGATAAGGGCCTCTATGTTTGGGGCTTATTTGATATTTAACCCTTATATTCAATGTTACGTAAATGGAGTATATATCTAAGTTTGCCCCACCAAAAATTGTGAAAACTAGGGCCAAAAGTTAAAAAGGATTTTTTTGTATTGTTGCAGAGCCTCTGGGTGCTTATCTATCATTCACTTACACTCAAATTATTATTATTATTTTTTCATTAAATCAATGTGACACAAAGAGATATTTGCTGTAAAAAAGAACCACCCCAATGTAAATGTCTAGTTCCAATAACAGACAAATGCTTGTATAGAATAAAATAGCCGATGTTGGTAAAATGCTTTGTGCATTTTTAGATATAAATAATTTGATTCATATCGTTCTCTATCTTTCAAATAATATATTTGAAGGTCTCATACTAACTTTTAGGTCAAATACCATCCACCATTGGGAATATTCTATCATTGATTGTTCTACAACTCTCTTCCAACAAATTAATCGGTGAGCTTCCATCCTCCATCTGTAACTTGACATCTCTTGCTGCTCTTCTTCTCTCAAATAACACCTTGGAAGGAACAATTCCACAATGCTTTGGAAACTTGAGCTCTTCGTCCATCTTTCATTTAAATGAAAATCAGTTTCGTGCGTGTGTGTGTTGGCCAAGCGGTAAGAGGTTAATGCCTAAGGCCAAAGGTCTTGGGTTCGAGTTAATTTTTTTATTTAATATTGTAAATTTATCAAAAAAGAAAAGAAAAAGAAAATCAGTTTCGTGGTCTCATTCCATCAACATTTAGCAAGGGGTCTAGTCTTGTGTCCATCAATTTGAATGGTAATAAATTGGAAGGACCATTACCTAAATCCTTGATCAATTGCAAAAGTCTACGGGGCCTCGACATCGGAAATAATAGAATACAAGACGAATTTCCCTTTTGGATGGATGACCTTCCTTGGCTTCGAGTGTTGGTCTTGAGGTCTAACAAGTTTGATGGTAGCATGTCACTTCTATCACAAACCAAGATTCCATTTCCTAATTTGCAAGTGTTAGATATATCTCAGAATAGATTTGTGGGTTCTCTGCCTCAAAGATATTTCAAGAATTTCATAGCAATGATAGAGGTTAATGAAACAAACTTGTCAAATGACGACACCTTTCGTTTATATGTGGAGATGAGGCTTACCTTGAAAGGTCTGGATCAATTATTTGAGAGATTGTTGTCGGCCTTTACAACAATTGACTTATCCTCCAATAAGTTTTATGGGAATATTCCAGATTCCATAGGAAATCTTAAGATTCTCAAATACTTGAATTTGTACGTACCACAATAACTTAATAGGAAATATACCTTCATCTCTTGGAAATATAAGTGAACTTGAATCTTTGGACTTGTCAGCGAACAAGTTGGATGGAGAAATTCCAAGTGATTTGACGAGGTTGACATTTCTAGCAAAATTAAACCTGTCAATGAATAATCTTGTGGGGCAAATACCACAGTCTAAGCAGTTTTCCACATTTGAGAATGATTCATATATGGGAAACGAGGGATTGTGTGGAGTTCCATTGATGAGAAAATGCAACAAGGAAAATGGGCAGCGGATGCAGCCAGAAGAAGATGATGATAAAGAAGAAGAGTATGGATTTATAGATGGATTTGGATGGAGAAGTGTGGTGATGGGATATGGAAGTGGATTCATAGTTGGAATTGGAATTGGTTTCATTATCATTCAAAAAGGAAGGCCAAGATGGTTAATGGAATTCTTTTTCGGCATTGGATATAATAATAAGAAGAAGAAGAGACACAACAGAGCTACACCAACACCAACACCAGCACCAACACGCAGGAGAACTTAATCGAAGCCCAAAATAATTGTGTTTTATTTGTGCTTCATTTCTAAATCTTGCTCGACTTGCGTCGAACTTTCTTTCTTACTTTTATTTTCCTTTTTAATTGCTACATAGTGGGTTTTGCTGGATTTCAACTTTAGAGTTTATGAAATGCTACACGTGAATCTAGTTGCCAACTAGATCATTCTGTTGGAGCAGATTCTGTTTGACAAAAGTCCTAAAACAATTCTAGAGTTGGCCAATGCCTTGAAAACGTTACTAATAAAATATCAAAAATAAAACATCGTTTCCCTATATATGATTGAAGACATAACTAATTATCAACAGAAGATAAATTCAGCTGCAACATAAACGAGTTGGGTAGAGTACTTCTGCCAAACTTGAGGCAGCTTTTGGAATGTTTTGGTATAACAACAAGTTACTAAAATTATGACTCAAACTTTGACCACATCGTAACCTTTTAGCCCGAACTTAAAAATATAACAAAATAACAAAATATTGTTGGTAAATTTAATTTTATTTAAATTTTTTTCAATTTCGATAACTGTTATAATTTGTCAACAAATTAACTATAAAAGATTCAAAAGTTTATTCCGACCGGTGATACATGGTAGGTAAAACAAAATATTCTTGCATTCCAACATCTCAAAATGAGCACCTTGAAGTAGTATGTCACAGTGGTACCATTCTTGAGACTAACATGAGAAGGAAAAAGATAACAGCAAGTAGAAGGATATAGAATCTAGGATCGACAGCCTTCTACGACATAGACAGACTTACACAAACGACAAAAAGAAACTTTTGTTGTAGTGTTACATGGTATCGATGTGGATATACATGTATTCCCATCAATGATCCCAACCACTGGGACATGTATTCCCATCAATGATTCTGCATCCACTGAGTGATGCACAAATTGATGCGGGGCGTCCCGCAAAGCGACAGGCGTTAAAAAGATTTCTAGCAGTGGTGGTTGGGCAACAACTCTTTGCTGCCTCAACTTGAATTTGTCCGAAAACAAGGCTCAGCAAAAGAGCACTCATAATAAGACTTTTAGCTTCCATGGATATCATCTTCTCTCTCTTGATTACAAAATATACAGAATTAATTTCCTAGTAAAAATAACAATAGAAGGAATTGGTTGGCTGCTTGTAAAGTGAAAGCAAGGCCAGTTGTTGAAGTTTCCACAACTGAAATTCCAACAACATCTTTGCCGTTTCAAGAGGAAGTCATAGGCAGAATATCTCCAATGACTATAGATGACATCCCAACAATTATTCACCCATTTGGAGGCGAGGTGGAGATAGATGACGATGAAGATGATGAAATTAACAATGAAGACATTCCTTTAGACTCACCCGAGTCTTCAAATTCTGATTCTGATTGAGTAAATATATTTGTCAACTTATGTATTTAATGTAGTCTACAATCCTTATTGGAACTAATGAATTAATCACTTCAAATTATCATATAGATGTCTACTTCTGGCCGATCCGGATCTACGCATTCGACCGACGATGCGGATGTGTCCGTGACGCCGCCCACGGGGGCTATACCGACTGGTGTTGCTACTGATGGGCGCACATGGGTGCATCTTCATGGCAGGTCTGTTTAATAATATATATCAATTTACTTCCAAATTAAATAAACATTAATTCTAATCTAAGTTTCAAATTTCTAAGTGTTTTGAGGCCGAGTGGACCTATTCGGGCTAGGGCTACTGATAGCTTCCAAGGTATGCCACATGAAAGTGGCACGAATTGGAAGAATTTGACTGAGGAGATGAAGGACGTGTACTTCGACGAATTTGAGGTATAATCATCTAATATATATAATTATGTCTTATTCTAAATGAACACTCACAAATACTAATTTTACTATTATTTTCAATAACTTTAAACAGAAAGCATTTTGTTGGCAAGAAGATAAATATACCAGACACCAAATTAAGAAGGCGTGGATCTCAGAGGCTCGAGTGGCATATAAGGATTACATTTGTGCATGCAAGAAAACCCTCCTACTACACAAGAAGAAGATTGATTATCTCAATCCTATTGTTGAGGCTGCTTGGAGGGCTTATTGGGCATTGCGTGAGACTCAGGCAAGGTCTGCACAGGCGTCTAGGAATCGCCGTTCTGAGCCTTGCGGTGTTGGTACAGGGATGGCTATCCATCATGGGGGGTCGCGTAGCGCTCTGGATCATGCTGAGCATCTAGTAACTTTACATTCTAAATTTTATTTCAATGGGTTTATGTCTATTAAATCGTTACTTTACTTTAACGTATTTTTGAAGGCTCGGGAGAGCAATATTCCTTTTGACGCGGCGTCTTGGGCTACCTTTCGACGTATCCATTTTAAGAATGGACAGTATACCGCCGGACGACCTGCGCAGCACGGGGTATGACGTTAATTGCAAATATTTAATTTGTTTTGTTATAATAATCTATTTTACAACTGTTCTAACATTTTTTATATTGTAGTTGGAGGTCGAGAGGCGAGTGGCAGAGCTGCGTGAGATACAGGGAGAGGTCACACCCGCCGACGTGGATCACATCTTCCGAGAGGTAGTCACTCCTGATCCGAAGGGGCGCATCATGGGATTAGGTATGATGATGTCGAAGGCGCTTACTTCAGGCGGCGGCGAGTCGAGCACCTCCACCAGCACCTCACACTTCGATGCTCCTTCAAAGGCTGAGTTTACCACTTTGAGGGAGGATCTTGACACCACAGCGAGGGCTCTGACCACAGCAGTGCAGGAGATAGAGGCCAGGGGACAGAGAGAGGAGGAGCAGGCTAGGACTATACAGGAGATGCAGTCCCAGATCGCGTTGCTCATGCGAGGATTTCGACCATCCACCCCTTCTGATGAGACTCACCCAGACCTTTGATTATGCTGACTATGTTTTGATGTACATTTTTATGCTTTGAATACTGAATTTCTGTTTTTGTTGATATTTTTTAGGATTTTCTACTTTGTTATGGGATGATTATTTGTTTTTAGTATTTTCTTGATTTGGGACTACGATTATTATGAATTATTTATATATTGCTTTGTTATGGAAAATAATAATAATAATAATAGTATACTAATAATCTGAATATATATAAAAAAATAAAATAAAATAAAATAAATAACGACCGAAATTCGGTCGTAGAGAGAAAAATCCGGTCGGGTCAAAGCAAGGGCTCATAACTGTATAAACAGTATTCAACGACCGTTTTTTCGGTCGTTGATTAACGACCGAATTTTCGGTCGTTGGAAGTGCCGGTGGGAAGACCGGTTGGTCTGCCGGAATATCAACGACCGAAATATTAAGTCGTTGAATTTCAAACTTTGGTCGTATTCCCAACGATATTTACGACCGAATTTCCGGTCGTTAAGACCGAAATTTCGGTCGTTAGCAACAACGACCGCTTGATTTCGGTCGTTACAAGCCGCGCGACGATCGAAGCTGCGACGCCCTTGTACGGTCGTAAATTCGGTCATTAACCAATTTAACGACCGAATTTCAGGTCTTAACGACCGAAAATTCGGTCGTTAACGCCGCCTTTTCTTGTAGTGGGGGCGTCCCACTAAGCGACAGGCATTATAGATATTTCTAGCAGTGGTGGTTGGGCAACAACTCTCTGCTGCCTCAACTTGAATTTGTCCCAAATTCATATCACATGTTTATGTGATTGGAACATGCCAGCTACACTGTAGAATATATATATCAATTCTGTTCTATTAATTATATTCAATGTTACATAAATGGAGTATATATCTAAGTTTGCCCCACCAAAAATTGTGAAAAGTAGGGCCAAAAGTTAAAAGGATTTTTTTGTATTGTTGCAGAGCCTGTGGGTGCTTATCTATCATTCACACTCACTCAAATTGGTTATTTTTTCATTAAATTAATGTGAGACAAAGAGATATTTGCTGTAAAAAAGAACCACCTCAATTCTCATACAAAATGTACATAGGACAATCTCTTTGAGAGGTAAATAGCTTTTGTCCCACATCGGTTTGAGACGAAAGAGAGCTTTGAAAAATTATCTAAAAAAAATGGGGGTGAATTGAATTTTTAACGGGTTTACTTTAAAAAATAAAAATAATTTTGAATGAAGGAAATTCAATTTTTTTTTATTTGTTTGTTTTTAAAGGTATCATCTGTATAAATAATGAGTAATTTTGAAGAGTTCAAACTTTTTTAGATTGAATAGTTTCAATCTTTTTTGCTTGGGGTTATGGTTTATATGGAAGTGGTTGTGTGATGTGAAACATGGCAATATTTTGCAAGATAGATTGGAGAGCTTCAATGGTGGAGAGTTATATCTTCAGGCTTTTCACCGAGCCCGAGCTAGTATGGTTGGGCGACATCGGCTGCTTCCCGAGGAGGGCGTCCGGTGTTGGATTCCTCCACGGAAAGGCCTCTATCGGTTGGATGTCGATGTCTCGATTCATGAGATTAGCGGAGCTGCTGGTGTGGGCTATTTGATAGAGGGAGTAATTTTTTAAAACTCATGCCGAAAAGAAATTGATCAAATTTCGTGGAACGGAGGGAGTAGGAATTATTCTGCATTGGAAACCATAATTTAAGTGTGCGAGTATGGGCCATATGAGGCTACCCATAAAAATGCTGGTTTGTATTTATTAGAATTTTTTATTGTTTTTTTTATTAACTTATTGAGATCGAGCATGGGCCATATGAGGCTACCCATAAAAATGCTGGTTTGTATTTATTAGAATTTTTTATTGTTTTTTTATCAACTTTTTAAATCTCAAGTTGACCAACCTAATTATAAATTTGTTGGCCATTCCTATAAAAATTTGATGCTACCTGGTAGCTATTTATTTTTCCATAAACACATTTGAAGATACTAGCACTACATTGTACCCATAATTAGGGTTAATGGGCTCAATTAGTCATTCTCATATAAGAAAATGAAAAAATATATATCCAACCTAATAAAAATATGAAAAAACTAACATTTAAGACTTTTTTACCCTTATTTATTTAAAACTGATAACTATTTGTCATTATCTTTAATTAAAAAAGAAAATGGTTAATTACGTAAAAACTCATAAACTTTGAGTAAATTTCAAAACTTTTCATGAACGTTTTTTTTATCATCAATTCTTTGAATTTAAGGGGTTGAACAAATTTTCCACGCTTTTGAGCTCCGATGAGTACCGAACTGACATGGCAATTTTTAGGCAATATAGAGGTTATTTGACGCTTACTTGGACTAAAAAATTAACACATGAAAAATAATAAAGAAAAAAACAAAAAAAAATAAAATAAAATTAATCCCTTTCCCTCCCCCACATCCAGGTCTGGTTGACTTAATGAGATACTAATTATTTAGAAACGAGTGTTTCACGTGAAAAGATTATTATTATTAAACTTTGGTTTGTTAAACTTTCCACATCGCATGAAAAGGACAAATTTGATGCTACCTGGTAGCTATTTATTTTTATTAAAATACGATTTTATTAACGACGAAAAAAAAGAAAAAGAACCTAAAAGAACCCTTTAATGCACAGAGAAGCAAACTCAGGGCCGAGCCTCATTAAAATCTTGTTATGAAAAATCCAATGGGAAAAACCATCACAAGGAAAAAGAGTACTCGTCTAAAAGAGAGCCAAACGAACTGAAGAAAAAGAAAGAGAGCGCAGGGAGGAAGCATTTCAGGAGCTCCGGCCTAACCATCGCCCCCAAATCCATCCGGACCCTACACTCCCCAAGAAAACCGCAAGCAGACAGCAAGGAAAGCTTAGCCGGCACCAACACCAACACCAACGTACAAGAAAAAATAATTACAAGGTTAGTCTTTAATTTGCAACTTATTTACAAAATAATTGTAACACCCAGCATTTTCACTACAGTATTTATTATTAATACTATTTTCTATTTTCTATTTTCTATTTTTAAAAGAAGAAAGAGAAGTAGAATCACAGAGATGAGATAAGAGAGCACGCCACTTTTGAACGGAAAAAGTGAGATAGAGCACGCCACTTTTGGCGTTTAGTGAGAGAGAGCACGCCACTTCAGGCTCTGTAGCGCCTGATTTCCTTCTCACGTTCGGCGCATCTTCCCAACGGCACCGGCGTGTCTTTCCACCGGCACCGCTGCCCCCCGTGCTCAGCTCGAAGGCGGCAGGCTGCACTCGATCTCCCAGCCCCTTTCTCCCATCCGCAGATCCGCCGCTGCATCTTCCATCACCGACTTTCGCCCGCCACCCTCGGCTGCCGTCGCCGGCTTCACCATCCCGCCAGCCCCTTTCTTCTCACATTAGGCGTTCAAGGCTCTGCTCTCCACCGGCGTTCAAGGCGCAGCTGCTCTCCGGCAGGCCGCGACTCCGGACTTCCACCGGTGATGACGGCGCCGGAGGCTCTCGCAGCCCCGAACTCCTCGGCGGCCTTGCATTCACGTTTTGATTTCCCTCCTATCTGGTGAGAGATGCGAACCATGGAGCCAACTTGGCACAAAGTGCGGCTACCACACCGACGCCAAAGGCTGTTCACACAAGTGTTGCGCCAATCGCGGATACTGGAGACAGTGGGTCTGCTAAGGCTACGAAAAGGACCTTTGCATCTCTGCTTCATACATCGTCTCAGCGGAAGCCTGATTTACTCATCCACAAATTCACTTCGCTGAATTCCGAGAGAACGGGGAGCGGTTTCTCACTCACCATCCCTAAGGCCCTCATTGATAAGAACTTGGAGGGCTTTAAGCATGCCGCTATTGGGCGACTTTTCCTTCAAAAGGGTGACAAACCGAGATCTACACAAGACATCAAATCCGACTTGCAACGTTTATGGAACCTGAAAAATGGTTGGCAATTGATTCCGATGGGAAAAGGATTTTTCACGCTGAAGTTCGGAACGCAACAAGACAAAGACATAGCCAAGGCCAAAACGGTTTGGGATCTTTCTTCTGGCTCACTTCGATTGCGTGAATGGACTCGCAACTTTGATCCTCATAAGGAGATCTCTTCCCTCAGTCAAGTTTGGGTTCGCATATATAATATGCCCGCTGAATATTGGCACCCAGAGGTTTTTGCGGCCATGGGACGTACGTTAGGATTTCCTATCAAATTGGATGGCGCTTCGGCGAATCGGGAAGTGGGAATTTTTGCTCGATTGCTTGTTGAGATTGATTTGTCTCTTCCTTTAATTGACTCTATGACAATTGATTGCGATATTACTTCCTTTTATGTGGAATTTGTCTATGAACATTTGCCTCGCTACTGCTCTCTATGCAAAATAACAGGCCACGTTCTCGAGGAATGCAAGCGGCTTAAAATCAATGCCGATGGTAATGATTCCAAGCAGGCTCCAACTAAGGAAGGCAATAATCAGGGGATGAACAAGGATGCCAATATGCCAGCGAAGGAAGTCAGCAAACAGGTGTTGAATACTTTCAAGCCTCCTGCTAAAGTTAGTAACTGGAAGCCTAAAGAGCAGCAGGAGTCTCTGGCCACTGGAAAAAATCAATTTGCTGGTCTCGATGTTGAGGAGGGGGAATTTTCGGTTGAAGAGGAAGCGGATACTCCAGAGCGACATGACACGCAGCCTTTGCCTAAGGGGCCGTTTGAGGATCCTCACCCCTCGGCGTCCCTTTCACCTCGGGAACCATTTCCGACGGGTTCTGGTGGGCAGCCTGTTCTTGATGCCCGACCCAGGTCTCCCTCTTCTGCGGTGATTCTGCATCAGGTCATCCCTGAGGCCCAACTTGGGTCGTCTTCCTCTGCGGAGACTATGCTTCAGGTCCCGCAATCGGATCTAGCTTTGGTGGTGATGCCAGGAAAGGCGATGCTGGAGGATTCACCCATACCTCGCGGCCGTGGGCGTCCAAAGGGTTCTACCAAGAAGGGGAGGGTTTCCGATTCCTCTATAAAGCACCGGCTCCGGCGTATAATCAAGAATGGTATGGATATGAGTAAGAGTCGTGCGGATGGTGCCGTTTTGCAGGGCGCAGGAGCACATATTGTGCCAGTGGAGTTCTTGAATAAAGTCCAACATGCTCAGGATGGAGGTGCGATTCTACAAAATTTTGTGATTCATTCTTCTTCCGACGCTGCTCGAGCTATGTCGGCGGTGGTTTCTAAAAGATGGGGAGATATGTTGGACGACGACGACTCTTTGGATGAGGATGAATCTCTAAATATTTTCTCATAGTTTGGGTGTTTGTTTTCGTTTACCCGTTGTTTCTCGCGGGTGTTTAAGACTGCTTTTGTTTTGACTCTTGTCTTTCTTTTTTTCCTTTCTAATAAAATTTCTATTTCAGCAGCACAGAGATGAGATAAGATATTATTATAATATTCTGAGCTTTTAATTTGCATCCTTTATTAATTTTATTCTTTGAAGCAAGTTTATAATTCCTAGTTAAAGGGATTATTTATTATTTTCAGAGATGAGAATAGTGATAAATACGAAATATTATTAGTCGACTTATTGCTCGACTAATTGAAGTGACGGATGTTATTTAATTACTTATCTATGAGATTTCTTATTTTAATAGTGATGATTTATTATTAAACCATGAATTTGAGATTTGGATTTAAATTCTTACTAGTTTGAGTAAATTTAGTATATATATATATTAAGAATTGTATTATATTTTTATGGAGTGTATAATAATTTATTAATTTAGATAGCTATCAAATACTACTTGAGCTTGGAGCACAAGTTTCGTGAGTCATGTTAGTGTAGAGAATTGCTTTTCCTATTTATTTTTATTTTTATTTGATTAAATTTTAAGGGCCACAAAATAAGGCTTATAGGAAAAGCCAAGTTTTCCTCTTATTCTTTGTTTCCCCTACGAGCCCCGTCCCTTCACCTGTTCTTCATCTCTTGTTTCTTTTCCTTTCTAACCGAACTCCAAGAGTTTCAAATCACACAAGTCTTCCACCAAGAACATATATATATTAAGGTAAGAGTTCTTGGATTAAATCATATTGATAGTAGAATTGTAGGAAATTCTTCTATCTCTTTTTATTTTATTTCGAAAAAATTGACTGTTGGGAAGAGAACGATTTTCCTCTCCTATTTTGTTGATTGCTACATGTTCTTAAGTTAGTAATTACTTAGAATTAAGTAATATGCTACAAACGGCTGTATTGTGACACCAATTTTTGTCGTCACAAAATACCGTAACAGTAACAAATTTTATTGTTGTCAGTAGTTATTGTCACTATATGATAGTGACGACCATAATTTTATCACTATAAATATATATATAGTGACAATAAATGTTGTTGGCACAAAAATGTGTTACAATGATAAGTTTTTTTGTCAGTATTTATCGTCATTATACGTCAGTGACAATCATGCCGTTGTCACTACAAACGTATATGTTGTGAGACTTTTTTTTTTGTCACAAAAACTATAATAGTGACAAGTTCTGTTGTTGTCAATATTTTTTGTCACTAAAAGTTAGTGACGGTCTTATTTGTGTCACTATAACCATATATATATATAGTGACGATCTTATTTATGTCATTATAACCATATCTGTATAGTGACGATTATTTGTCACATCACAATAAAATATATTAGTGATAAAATATATTATTGTCAATATTTACTGTGACTATATATCAATGACGATTATGGTGTTGTCGCTATATACAGGGACGGAGCCAGGGGGGGCTAGGGCCCCCTCCCAAATTTTGAGTTTTTTTTTTTTTTTTTTTTTTTTAAATTTTAAATTTTAAAATATATATAGATATATGTTTGTACCTATTATAAAATAATTTTGTTTTATAAAAGAGTATTTGGTTATTATATTCTCTCATATATACTTAATTTAAGGATAATTCTGTTATTTAAAACTATATAATCTATGAAATATTGTTTGTTATTATTACTATTATACTTGTCTTTTAATAAAAAAATGCCTAATATGTATGAAATTCTAAAAAAATTATAATGTATTGAAACTAATTTGTAATATATAGAAAATATATAATCTATGAACATGTTGTTTGTTATTATTATTATTATGCTTTCCTTTTAATAAAAAATGTCTTAAATATACGGAATGTCCAAAAAACGTTTTGTGATATGTTGAAACTATATAATCTATGAAAATATTGTTCGTTATTATTAGTATTATGCTCGTATTTTAATAAAAAAATACCTTAAATATACAGAATGCCCAAAAAAAATTCCTCGGGGGCTACCGCCCCCGAACCCCCGTACAAGTTCAGCCCCTCCCCCAAACTTAATTCCTGGCTCCGTCCCCTGGCTATATATATATAGGGACAATATTTTCGTCTGACACAAAAACTATATATTAGTGACACGTTTTTTTGTTGTCAATATTTGTCGTCACTATATGTTTGTGACAATCTTTTTTTGCCACTCCAACCATCTCTTTACTATAATAATATCTTCTGTCACAAATATTCCCTCCATCCACTAATTCAAGGCCTAGGAGAGGAAACATGGGTTTTAAGAAAAAAAATTATTTTTATTAGTTAATTAGTGGAGAAATGAACCCACATTTTATAGTTGAGTGGAGAAAGAGACCCACATTTTAAAAGTGTATTTGACTTTTGTGATTAAAATATGAATAAATACTTACTAAGAGTAGATAGGCCATGAATTGGTGGACGGACCAAAAAGGCAAGTTGGCTTTGAATTAGTGGACGGAGGGAGTAATAGATAACAATGACAAATTTTATTATCACAAATATATATATATATATATATATATATATATATATATAGGGAGCGGTTATTCAATAAACCACCCTTATTTTAAGAATTACGAACTAGTAAAAATGTATGAATTTTATGTATAACACGCATGAATAAACTGTATAAAGGTACGAATTACGAAAAATAATTTTTTGCTACCTTTGGGATTCGAACTCAGGACCATGAATTTATCCAACAAGGTGATGAATCAACCGTAGATCTTGATGATCTAAGGGCTGAAAATGGTTCCTAATTTATATTTTAAGAAGCGTTCTTATTTTAGCCTTCCCCTATATATATATATATATATATATATATATATATATATATATATATATATATGCTATTACGTAATTTTAATATGTACAATATCTAAAATTATATATATAAACATCAAGAACTCATATTATAGTAGTTAGTTTTTTTATGTGTTTGGTGTAGATTTGATCATTTTTTATGTATTGGGATATTAATTTTAATATACAATTTTATTATTGATTTTTTTTTATTGTACTAAAAGTTAATAAAGTATACATATATTTTGGTATAAATTTTTTAAATAATTTTTTGAATTACAAATGATAAACATAATTTACATCTTGTGTATTTTGTAAAACTATAGTGTTTTAAATGTCATCTATTTACATGTCATTTTAATATTACCTATTAATTTAAAGTATAAGAAGAAGGAGTTGTATTAACTTTTTATGCGTGTAAAGGTCATAATAAAAGGTATATTAATTAAATTTGTACTTCAAACCAAAATTTTAAAATAAAAAGTCATCTTCTTAATATATTATTAAATTTAGAGTTGTGTAATACAATTTTGTATGAATGACTTTGAAGGAATAATTAAATTGAATAAGACATATTATTCCTTAAAATGAAAAATAAAAATAAAAATCATATGATGCTATTCTTAAAACTATAAAATGTAACATTTGATATTAATTATGTACAGTATTTGCACCATGTGATTTGAAAATTAATAATTAAATAAACTTATAAATAGTCAAATATAATACTCTAATCAACAATAAACTATTAAACCCTATTATTGTATTAACTCAACTCAATGAAATCATTAACTAAATAGAATTTACGTGAGTCGTGATCGTCTTGTGACAACATCTCATTCAAATTTACTACACTTATTTCAATATGTAATACCCCGCCCATTTCTATTAAGTTTAGAATTATTTTGAACTTAGAATTATGAAACGATTCACGCCGGAGAATGAAAATGAATTTATTTTAATTTCAACAAAGATGATTTACAAAAAAATATTTGTAAATTTAGTTATTAAATTTATATGCATTGCATATTTATTAAATTGAGCGATTAAATATTTACACGAGCTATGACAGCCGGGAGTTTTAGAGAGAGAGACTTGAGGGCTGAATCAACGAAGGCGGCCATGGCAGCCGCTGTGGTCGCTGGAAATTGAAGGGAAGGGTGTCGGTGTGGGGGGGGGTCAGTCGGGGGAGGCTTAGCCTAGAGCTTCAGGCGGCAGCTTCACGCTGTTCTGAGCCGGAGCATGAGAGAGGTAGGGACAGAGAGTGAGAACGGAGAGAGGCGGCGGCGGTACCTATCGCCGTTGCCAAGGAAGGAGGCTGTTATGGTTGCGAGGACGATTTCGCCGATGAGAAGAAAGGGAGGGGATATCGGCGGGTGGTTAGGTCAGAGGGAGATGAGGCCGGTGGCCCTTCGCCGGAGACGAAGCCGCGGCGGCGGGACTTATGGCTGAGAGAGGGGGGCGAATTTTGAGAGAGAGAGAGAGAGATGAAACGACTATGCTAAATGAGGAAGAAGGGTTAATGTGTTGGGTTGGTTTTGAGCTTCAGTTGGGCCATTTTAGTTATTTTTGCTGGGCCCGTTTTTAATTAAACGAATTGGGTCGATTATTTTATAAGAGCTGGGCCTGATATTAATTAAGTTATGGGATGCATTTTACTGATTAACTTGAATTGAGTTTTTTTTAAAGTGTTTGGCACAATCTTTTTAATTAATTAGTCTCTTAATTAGTTTGATAATTATTTATTTAAAGAATGATTTGCATAATAATATTAATATTATTATGTGCATATATGATTAAGCATGAAATGATTTGTATCAAGTATTTTTGTAAGTGAAAGCATTCATGATTTAATTGGTTTATTTATAAATCCAAATATTTAAGAAAATCGAGTAAGGATATTGTTGGTGTCCTTACCTCAAGAATTTAGTTTTCAATTATTTATTTACTAAATTTTGGAAACCCAACGTGATGAATCAAGTATGTTTAGTACATCCACTAAGACTTTAAGTTAGCTTCACGAGACCTATTAAGAATAGAATTTCTTGTAGGCTTTATGAATCAAGGGGATTAGCGCTGCTTTTCCAAGACGAGTTTATGTGATTATGATCTTCAGGCTTTGCCTATCCAAGTGGGCTTATTTTCCAAATGTATAAAGTATGATTGAGTTATTAAGCTCTAAACGTTTCAATGAATTGCAAACTGTTTATTTAATGAAATGCAAACTGTTTATCCAATAAAATGTTTATGTGCACTCTGCTCTGTTTAAGGCTCGCAAAGTTAATCAATTGAGGTTCTCTTATGATCTAACACGTTGTAGAATTGTGTACACTTGTTAGCTGACTCGGTGGATTGATCTCCATCGGGCACTAACCAGAGGAGATATAAGGGTGCTCGGCTGGATGTGTTCCGGAGCATGAGAAATATTAGGCTTGCTTGGGTAGCATCCCGAGGTCAAAGTAAACTTGTCTGGGTTACGCCCTCAGTTCAAGTAAGCAGGAGACAGAGATCCGTCGGTGGCTAAAAGGTCCGGGATCATAGCGAGTAACAGAAAGGGAGTGTGACATGTGCATAAAAATGAAAGAAATTATTTTAACATGCTTAGAAGTTATTTCACTTTAAAACCTTCTAAGTTATGTCAAGTATGATTGGATAAACTGTCTTCACGAAAATATGAAATGTTTATGAAAATGCATGCCCACTGAGTACATTAGTACTTAGCCCAAAAATACTTTCAAATGTTTTCAGGTTGGCTGGCCGGTGCTGACGGGACTGAGCTGAGGCTAGGGTTCAATTTCTATATAGACTTTCGCTGTAGTAATAACTCTTATACATCTTTTGTTTTCTCAACTTAAGATGACTTCATGTCGAGCTTCAATTTAAAATTTCTAGTTTTATGTTAATGAACGTCGATTATCAGAAACAAGAAACAAAACTTGTGATCCAAAGGGGCCTAGCCCGACTCGCTATCTTATTATTCGGGTTTTAATAAGGTTGGTCCTTGTTTATTTCTATGAATTAGTTGCACCTCGATTATATTTATTCATTGAAAAATTGGGGTGTGACACAATACTAAAAGTGTAATGATTGACGATTACGATCAGATTCTTCAAATGGATAGATCGAATATTGAAGTATTTATTAATTTAATCAATAAACAAAATCATATTTTCCAAGCTAGGGGCACCCATGAGAAACTTATTCATAACATCATCACACAAGGAATCGTGAAGGTGAATTGATTAAATAAACTCTACTAAATGACTACCCGGTAATATAGCTAAATTATTTTTAATGGTATTTCGATTACCCGTTTAACCGACCCGTTTAACCGGTAACATAATACCGTTCGGGTATAAATATATGTATATGTAATTAATTTGTTTATACAATTTCAATTTTTAAATTAATTAACCAACTTAATTTAGTGTCAAACAATAAATTTTGAATTTTAATTATAATAATATATGTAGATATAAAACTAGCACACATCTTATAGTAATAATTATGTATTTGAAAATATTGTAGTGGGCAAAATTCGTCAATTTGGCTCAAGCTCAATTAACCTTCCAAGCTGGACCATTGAGATAAACAGCCCGGTCAGTCCAGTCCGACAAACTTCGAACCAACTTGGATCAATAACGAGGCTGACCCAATTACTTAAGAAAACTTGTTCGCCTAGCCTGATAAGTCAAGTTATACTTATCTTGAGATCAACCTTGACCGACCCAGGATGACTATCCCACTGCAAGTCCAACTTGTCTCAACAGTCCGGATGAATAATTTGCACTTAGCCCAAACCCATCAAGTTGATTCACCAATCTGGCATGACCCTAAAAAGTCCAATTGGCCCAACAGATTGGCCCATCTAGCCTGGAAAGCTATAGACCGACTTGAGTCCACAACCAAGCTGGATATATTGCATGCGGCCCAATGGTTATTATCAACCAAGACTGGCAAAGTTACAAGGCCCAACCGTCAAACCCTAAAAAACCTTTCACAGCCGTCAAACCCTAAAACACGTCTCCCACCAAGTTGACGCGATCAGACCGGTAAATCTTTGTGATCCCGTCGAAATCGCAATAACCTGGGAGATAAGGGCCTTGACGAGAGGCCAAACTGTACAAACCCTAGCGGCTAGATGTCTACTATATAAACAGCCCGACTAGGTCATCAAAAGGATACAGAAAAATCTTACTTGCTTTCTACTCCTTGAATTCTCTCTACTCCGCCGCCACGCTAATTGCTCTTCCAAGCCGGAAATAGCGAACTTGGCCTATCTCCGCCTCCCATATTCCATTATCACAATACACCGTCACTGTTTCCACCCTCCGACGCTGCTTACAGCCTGGAATAACCACGCATTCCAGCCTGTCTTCCTCTCTTATTTCATCATGTTCTTTATTTCACTTCGATATTCCGTTACTGACTTGAGCGTCGGAGGCTTTACGGTAGACACCCCCTTCCGGTGCTCAACCTAGGGCTCTTACGTGTTCTTGTGTTAATAGGTTGCTAGTTCCCGATCGATCCGGACGTCCAGACGTCATTTTCAATTGTAGATTTTAGCCTCTACAATTTGGCACCCACCGTGGGGCCCTAGCAATCAAGCGAATCAACGCACTTTTCGTAGATCTCTAAGAGCATCAATCTTGTCTGACGGTCGTGACGGATCTGAAACTCCTGACGCACCCCACGTGGTTGCTTAAACTACTCAGGCTGACCTAGCCGCCCAGATCGCCGCACCGAATGAACAGATGAATTAGGAACGGGAGAGGTGCAAGAAGTTGGAAAAGGATAACGCCAACTTGTATGACCGTCTCGAAGCCATGGAGCCTATCGAGATCATCGAATCTCCCGGCTTCCGAGCCCGAGTGTCTTCCATGCAACCCCTGGGAGATACACCGATCACTCGCAAGGACGGATCCCACCATCTCATGACGGATCCGTCATCTTCGGTAAGAAACCACAATGTCGTTAATAACCTGACTGATCCAGGCCGGGCTACTTTGAATGCAGGAACACTCCGACAGGATGGAACAACCATCATCGGAGGACAACTTGCCCGAACCAACTTCACCACCCCGGGCGTAGCAATGAGCAATGCCGTCGTAGGAGGCACACAGCCTACTATGCTGGGGCCTAATCTGGCGATCACGCCAAGCCAAGTTAACCAACAGGCGGACGGACCCAGTCAAAGGGAGATCACCCAATAACAGCTGTTTGGCAATGAATTCGCCCAACCCGCCGCCACCGGCCCGTACCCAATCAAAGAGGAGGAGCTGGCAAGAAAGTTGGCCGAAATTGAGGCATTGATCCAGCGAATTCCTGGTGTCCCGGCACCCATCCACAAAAGCTCAGAGAATTGCTACGCCGACTCG
Organism: Salvia miltiorrhiza; assembly: GCF_028751815.1. Classification (NCBI taxonomy): domain Eukaryota; kingdom Viridiplantae; phylum Streptophyta; class Magnoliopsida; order Lamiales; family Lamiaceae; genus Salvia; species Salvia miltiorrhiza. Next base: position 55,245,747 of record NC_080393.1, read on the forward strand.
CCATTCGTGGATGAAATTGCTCTAGTTGAAATGCCCGTCAAGTTCAACTTTCCAAGCATCCAAATGTTTGATGGAACAACGGATCCAACCGACCACATAGCTCAATACAAGTAAATGATGTTCACGGCCGCAATTCCTCATGAATTGAGGCAGGCCTGCATGTGTAAGGGGTTCGATTCGAGTCTGACAGGACCGGCCCTCCAGTGGTACACTAACCTTCCGAATTATTCTATTTCAAATTTTGCTCAACTAACCGATATATTTGTGCAGCAATATGCTAGTAGCAGGAAACTTGAAAAGATATCAGAGGATCTTTACGCCGTAATCCAGTGACATGACGAGTCTCTTCGAGACTACATAGGTCGATTCAACAAGGAGAAGGTGTCCATCACAAATTGCAGCACCCAGACAACGATCACCACCTTTTGAAAGGGTTTTCTACCCGACTCGAACCTCTACAAATACCTCACCAAATACCCTTGTAGAACAATGAAGGACGTCCTCGCCAAGGCATGTGCACAAATCAAGTGGGAGGAAGATCAATACAGCCATCACCGATCTTCACCGAGCATGCACACTAGGAGAGATTCCAGGGTGGATAGACGGATGAGTGACAGGCGGGGCGGTCTAAGCCTTACCCACCCCCACGATAAGACTATAGAAGGAGACAGTATGACCACCCTTACGAGTCACGACCACGTGAAAGGGCGAATATACCTGAATAAAATTTATCAATCTCGCCAGCCGAGGCGATCGAAGCTCTTAAGGGGCTCGAAAACAAGGTCAAATGGCCAAAAAAGATGAGGACACCAGCTGATCAGAGGGACAAGTCAAAATGGTGCGATTTCCACGCTGATCACGGACACCGAACAGAAGATTGCATCACTCTGAAATTAGAAGTATCGCACTTACTAAAGCAAGGTCACCTGACTGACCTCCTTACCAACAAAGGACGTCAGACCTTGCAATAAGGCCAAGATCGTCAGCAAAGCGACGCGAATGTCACCCCGCCTAGACCACCGCAACCGGATCGAACGATAAACGTGATAACCGGTGGATCGGAAGTTAGTGGAATCACTCACTCGGCAGCCAGGAGACACACCAGACAGGCTGGACATTCCCAAGCAAAACATGGCAAAGCCGAAAAAAATGCGACCATCCAGCCAGCACAAACCATCTCTTTCACCACATCCGAATCCAACAGGCTACTTAATCCCCATCATGATGCTTTAGTAATTTCAATTTGTATTGCAAACTGTTTAACCAAGCGTGTACTAATTGACAATGGTAGTTCTGCCAATGTCCTCTTTTTGTCTACTCTCAGGGAAATGAGAATCGACGAAACTAAGATCGTAAGGAAGATGACCGTTCTCGTTGGCTTCAGCGGAGAGCAAAAAAACACGCTTGGTGAAGTCGAGCTACCCGTCTATGCTGAAGGGGTCAACCTATGCATGCGGTTCCTAGTGGTGGATTCTTCATCCACTTACAATGTCATTTTAGGCAGACCATGGATACACGAGATGGAGACTGTACCGTCCACCTACCACCAAGTCCTGAGGTTCCCGATAAAGTGGGGAGTAAGGGAGATTCGAGGAGACCAAAAGGATTCCAGATCGTGCTATCAAACAACGATGAAAGCAAAGTAAGCTGTGTTATAGCAATTACAGCAAGATGAATCATCCGACCCCCAACCAAGTCAGCCTGACCAACCTGATGCAGTGGAGTTAGATGAAGTCTCCATTCATCTTGACTTCCCGGACAACAAATTCCGGATTGGAGCACAGCTGGAACCCTCTCTCAGAGAGAGACTCATTCAATTTCTCTCTGAACACTATGACTGTTTTGCTTGGTCCCATGCGGACATGACTAGTATCGATCCTGATATTATTGTGCACAGGTTGAATGTCGATCTCGACTACCCTCCAAGGAAGCAAAAACGAAGAAAATTCGCCCCAGAAAGGAACTAAGTCATCAACGATGAAATCAAGCAACTTATGGACAACGGACTGGTCAGAGAAGTTCAATACCCAGACTGGCTAGCCAACGTGGTGGTCGTAGAGAAAAAGAATAGAAAATGACGAGTGTGCATAGACTTCACAGATCTAAACAAGGCGTGCCCTAAAGATTCTTTTCCATTACCCCACATAGACATGCTTGTCGATGCTACAGCCGGGCATGAGTTACTTAACTTCATGGACGCGTACTCCGGGTACCACCAGATACTGATGCATCCCGACGATCAGGAGAAGACGTCATTTATGTCCAACATAGGCATCTACTGTTACAAGTATATGCTATTCGGATTGAAGAATGCTGGAGCAACCTACCAACGTTTGGTCAATAAGATGTTTGAAGAACTGTTGGGAAGGACAATGGAGGTCTATATAGACGACATGCTTGTAAAGTCCCTACGAGCAGAATATCACATCGACCACCTCTGACAATCCTTCAACATACTTCGTGAGTATAACATGAAGATTAATCCGACTAAATGTTCATTTGGTGTGGCTGTAGGTAAATTCCTTGGCTACATGGTGACCCAAAGAGGAATAGAAGCCAACCCGACCCAAATCGATTCCGTACAAAGAATTGCATCTCCATCATGTATCAAAGATGTATAAAGACTTACAGGAAGGATGGCGGCCCTTAGCCGGTTCATCTCAAGATCATCAGAGCGATGTCACCCGCTCTTCAACACGTTGAGGAAATCTAAAACGTTTGAATGGACGTCGGAATATGAGGAAGCACTCAGGCAGCTGAAGCAATATTTAACAAAATCGCCACTTCTATCCAAACCAAAAGACGGTAAAATATTATACATGTATCTAGCCGTGTCAGAAATAGCAGTCAGCGCGGTCCTTGTTCGGGATGATGAGGGCAAGCAGTCACCAGTCTACTACGTTAGCAAATCATTACTAGATGCGAAGACAAGATACAGCCTGCTGGAGAATTTAGCCCTAGCACTCGTTCATGCAGCAAGAAAACTTCGTCCATATTTTCAGTGCCATCCGATAGTGGTCCTCACCACATATCCTTTGAAGGCCATCCTTCACGAATCGGAGCTGTCCGGCAGACTAACCAAGTGGACGGTCGAGCTAAGCGAATATGACATATCTTACAAGTTGTGTCCTTCACTAAAATCACAGGTATTGGTCGATTTTATAAATGATTTTATGCCTAACCTTTCGATACAGGCAGACAAAGAGATTTGTTGCCTTACTGAGGACGAAGCGCTAGGGGCGTGGAAGCTCTTCGTAGATGGATCGAGTAACAGACATGGAAGTGGACTTGGGATAGTCCTTTCATCACCCCAAGGTGATAAAATGGAACAATCAGTTAGATGTGGATTCAAAGCAACCAACAATGAAGCCGAGTATGAAGCAATGCTGGCCGGTCTTGCCTTGGCCAAGGAGTTGGGAGCCAAGAAGATCAACGTCTTTAGCGACTCTCAACTGGTAGTAAATCAAATGCAAGGAACCTACCAGGCTCGGGACAACAAGATGACAGCCTACCTAACCAAGGTGAAGGAGTTGCAGTCCGGCTTTGCAGAATTCGCAGTCAGCCAGGTACCCAGAGAAGATAATAGCCACGCGGATGCCTTAGCCAACCTGGGCTCCTCCATCCAGACTACCACCTCCAAAACCATTCCGGTTATCTACCTCCAATGACCGGCAGTCTGGATGTCACGACTGAACTTAATTAAGTATAATTAAACCGGGAAATCGTGACTAAGGGAGGGAGGTTAGAAACAGGGATAGAAAGGGAGCAACAAATATTAATTGATCGACTCAAATCACTAGTAAGTTCGAACGAATCCGACTTAGTTGAAATGACAAAGTACATAAGAGTATGCAGCGGAATATTATAATCTGATTACATGTATGAAGACATGTATATAAGAGTTCATTCGTTCATCTAAAGACAAAAGCTCCGCTCATCACTTCATCTTCATCAGCCACTGCTCAACCTGCACATTTAGAAATATATGCAGGGCTGAGTACAGAAGTACTCAGTGGGCACGTATGCCTAAGTATAAATATAAATATGCTTCTTGAAACTGTAAATTGTCATGCCATCATAAACAGTACAACAAGGGAGTTTTAGCTAAATAGGCCAAAGCTTACTAAATTCATTTGTGATTCTTAAAGTTCGTCTGATAAGACTAAGTTCTCTTGTAATCTATCATATATGGAACTGTGTGCCGGAGAGGTGGCCACCTCTTACGAACACTTGACCGGCCAACCCGCTAGATGACTCACGGTCACTGGTGTACACTAGTCCTGGCAGGATAGCTATCAACTGCTCAGAACCCGAATTCGATTGCATCATTGGCAAAGCCAAAGCAGATAGATATCATACTAAAATTGAAACATTTATGGCAAGACAATACTTGAAATAACTTCAATTCAAAGATTTTATCATGAAATAACTTGTTCAACTGTAATATGAAACTCATTTGATATATATGAAAGTAATGCCCACCTGCTAGCAAGACTTTACTATAGTGCAGTGACTCCTTGATTAACTCTTACTCTTGTGCTTGACCCTTAATCCGAGAATATAAGGTAAGACTTTAACTCGAGTGAAGTTCTCAATTAAATGAGAATGCGTAAAATAAATATGCATGACTCATATTCCTTTAATTATTATACTGAGATAATAATTCTAAAAATTCTAATAATAATCCAAACTATAGGGTTAGAGCTCATCTTATGAGATCGAATTATTAATCTTAATTAATCCACTCATCTGAGGGTATACTAACTCGCTTACTAATTAAATAAACTCGTTCTAAATTAATCTATAATTAAAAATTAACTAAATCCAATTAATAGATTAATCTAAATTAGCCTTTAATCGGCTAAAAAAAACTAGTGCAATCTAATTATTAAATAGGAGCAACATAAGGCAGCCCAATTAATAAATACATAATTGGGAATCATTAAATCAGACAACCCATACGAAATACAATAAGGCAACCCAAAAAAAACAAAGATCAATAATCGGCCCACCTAGAAAGGCCCTATTCCCTTCTTCTTCTCTATCACAATTCACACGGCTGCCTGTCAATCTCTCGTTCTCTAACCGAAGCAGCCGCCCATTCTCCTCCCCCAAATCTTACTGCTGCAGCTTCTCATCCAGCGACGTCGCGCCACCTGAGTCCGACGCCTCTCTTCCTACTCTTCTATCTCAACACAGCATTAGCCCTAATTCTCTCTCTGTGTTCGCGATTTCTCTCTCTCTCTTTGAGAGAGTCGCCACCTCTGAAATTCGTACCGCCAGCGAGGACGAGTGGCGTCCTCATCCCTGTCTCATTCTCTTCTCTAATCCTCTTCTCTCTATCCCTTCCACACCCTCGATTTCTCAACCCTCAATCGAGCCCTAGTTTTCCGTCTGAAATCGTCACTGCTCTGCCATTTCCGGCTTAGTCGACGCTGCACCCTAACTACGGCGCCGTCCTCTCGGCGCTCCTCACTTTCAGGTACCACCAAATGAGCCCTAATTTCTGCCTCTTAGGCTCGTCGCGCCTGAAACTTACCACGCCGCCAGGCCTCATTCTCCCCTTGGCTGGCCGAAGCTTGTGGGTTCTCGCCATCTTCTACGACGGTCATCATCGCTGGAGTTTGTTCGCCATGGATGCCGCTGACGCTGCACCTCTCTGGCGAGGCCGTGCCCTACTGTTGGCGCTGCTCTGCTCGGTTCCTTCGCCGCGTTGCCACGCCGTCTCGAGTCGTTGCCACTCTATCCACCGGGACAGAAATCCCCTTTGGTTCTAGCTCTCCGAACCATCATTCTCGGCAGTCCACACCTCCCCCTTGTCGATCAGTCACTGGTCCTCAATTCAACACTCAAGCCTAAGCCGAGCTCTCCCAGCTCGGTTTCAAACTAAAGTAATAGGATGCAGTTAAACAAGGTAAAGTTTTCTTGTTTTCTTTCTGGTTCGATGTAAATGTGATTCTCTTGGTTCCTATATATCGATTATGCAAGAGTTAAAACTAGGCAAAGGTTTCTTCTGTTGTCATATGAATTCTCATCGTTTATCTTGCGAAGAAGCATATATAAATTGTGGTTGAGCTAATCATCTAGTTCTCTATCACTCTATAGTTGTAGTATTTGTATTTCTATACAACTGAAAACATATGCTTGATGGTATGAAGCATGGAATTGAACTGAACTGAGATGGTGTAAATACCTTGTGTATTTTGTGCTTGGTTGGCTGATGCATTTTTCTTTAGTTCAATGGGGATTTGCTGAAATAAGTTGTGATGTGCTTTGTCACAAATGCAGGAGAAAAATATGGAAGAAGATGAAAAATCAAGCCAAGGCTTACCTTAAGTTTAAGCAGAAGCTTGAATGAGCTCTCTCTCTCTCATTCTCTTATTGTTGGCGTGTGAAGAAGTGGATGGGAATTGCTTGGCTGATGATTTAAAAGATGGAGTTGTTGGCTGATACTACAAGGGAGTGAATTGTGTCTGCCTTTAGAGGAGGTGGTGTAGTCATAGGTTGCGGCTGAGGTGATGGGCTGTAGGATGGCTGAGTGACATGGTCTAAATTGCTGTAGCTGCAGAGGGAAGGGGAGGGTGAGCTGCTGTTGCAGCTGTTCTGCACTCCTCCGCACGTCCCCTTTTTCCTCCTTTTGATGGAATAGGGTAGTCTTATTGTAGGATTAGGAAAGATGGTGATTGTAAGTGTAAAAGCTTTGATGTGATGATACAAAAATCCCTCTACTTCGATCATTCTGTAACTGATTATTGGTATCTGTAATATCGCGCATCCATAGTCGAATACTAATTACTCTAATAAATCTCGTACTTCAATATCTGATTTCTTGCGTGTTAAATAATTCTAAATTAAATCCGTAGCTTTAATTAGCTTAACAAGTCGAAATTAATCCACGACTTCAAGAAGATAATAGAATAATATTTCTATCACTTGTAAAATAATAACATGACTTTACTAAGTTAGTTATTAGTCTGATAAATAAATTATTGTCTCCTTCAATAAATAAATCATGATCATCTCACGTCTCAGTGGAATTAACTGAATATTAATCACTAGATTAATATAACTGGAAGGTGCAATAATTAAATATCGTATTTACTGATCTTAATCATAAAATAAAAGAGTGGGCTATTACACTGGAAGCAGGAAGAAGAGCATGTGTCAAACATATCAGATGGACGTACCTGAATGAGTCCGATACTAGAATACCTGGAGCAAGACATACTCCCAGACGACAAGAATGAAGCACGCCGAGTAAAGACTCAGTCTGCCTGATTCTCCATCATCCGAGGTAAGTTGTACAAACGATCATATTCTGGTTCATATTTAATATGTATTAACTATGAAGAAGCAGAAATAGTCTTCGCCGAACTACATGATAGAGAATGCGGGAACCATTCTGGCGGGAGGAGCCTAGCTCACAGAGCTTTAACGAGTGGATATTATTGGCCCACAATGAAGTTAGATTCGGGCGATTACGCCAAACAATGCGACAAGTGCCAGCGGTTCGCCCAAATATCTCACCTAGCTTCCACCTGAACTATTGATCTCAGTCACGTCGCTGTGGCCTTTTATGAAGTGGGGATGGACATCTTGGGAAAGCTACCCAAGGCATCTGGACAACTGGAGTACATACTGGTCGTAACAGATTATTTCACCAAGTGGATAGAAGCCGAAGCATTCCACAAAGTCCGAGATAAAGTGTCACGCCCCAATTCCCGAAGGAAGGCACGAATGCCGAAACGTGACTAGGGGTTGGATTTAAGAAACGGGAAAGAATGGGGTAATAATAATAATAATAATAATAATAATAATAATAATAATAATAATAATAATAATAATAATAATAATAATAATAATAATAATAATAATAATAATAATAATAATAATACATAGATAACTTAATTAAGTAGCAATATTTTTAATGTTAAAGTCGGAAAGTTTGGCTCAGCACGCTGGTGGTTTAGAACCAGTCTACAAATACGTGCGGCTAAACAATCGGACATTTAATTACAAATTTAATAAAGCGGTAAATGATGGGGTAACCGAGTCTAGCTCGCCAAAAGGAGTTGACCGACCAGCTCACTCATGAAATTGGCATAGCACAACATGATCATGAGGGCTTTAGTCAAGCGTCCAAGAGGGGCCGATTACATGCACTCTCCATCGAGCGATAAATAAATTATTGCATAATAATAATATCATATATATAATCTTTAACTAGCATTTTACATACTCAAAATATATGACATTTTTTAAATATAACAGCTAGCTATTTCAACATATTGCAGCCAACCCGCCACAGCTGCTTCCGTCTCCACCATCTTACTAACCTGAAAAGATTGAAAAGATTTGTGGGCTGAGTACTAGTGTACCCAGTGGGTCGTACATTTTTGAAATAATCATTTTCATATGATAGTCCATGCATGTACGTGAATTATAGAAGATTTTAAAAATAAATATGTAACTTCTATGATCACAAAATATTTTCATTCATTTGCGCGCGCCATACCGTAACACCACTGTTACCCTTATCCTTTCATTCGTAGTCCCTGGGCGACCCCTGGGAAGTAATCATTCATTCATTCATTAACTAGATGGGACCCCCAGACGAACCCACGTCAGCTACACCATCTAGCCGGATTAAGGGCGAACCCAAAATCCTCCTTTCGTCTATAAGGCTCGTGGGGATCAATCCACTACCTTAAGACAGTGCGCACAACTTTTAATAGGTGTGTCAGACCCATTAAAAGCCATAATTGTTAACATAAGAGCATTAAACAGTGGGAGAACGTGAAAATATTTCATGGACATACCACATTTTATCTAATAATAACAGAGCTTAATAACTCAAATATAGTTTGGAAAATAGAACCCACCTTTCAATGATGTAGTCAACTTGATATATAACGATTATCAAGAACTTAACCTTATTGTACCTCTAAAAGTAGGTCCATTTCTATTTCTTCTGATGATATTTGATGAGTTTATGTGCGTGGGTTTCATTTAATTATGGAACCCCTATTTATATTAGTTTAGTTATAGGCAAGAAGAGTCATCAATAGGTTCACCTTAGATATGTAGGTTTGATTAGTTAGCATTTAAAATTCGTCCACGTATCCTTCAATTAATAATTAATGTATATGTTTGCATGGCTTAAAAATTTGTTACGTGCATGCATTTTGTCCCATGCATACATATTATATATATACTTAGTTATAAATATATATATACACATCATACGTACAATATATATATATATATATATGTGTGTGTATTTATATAATAATTTAATATTTAGCAAAATTAGATAGTTGCATTTACATATATGCTATACACGTGTGTGTGTATATATATATATATATATGAAATTATTCTCTCAAAAGAAAATCCTTTCAATAATTTGTATTTGAAAAATCCTTCAAAATAATTATAGAAAGTTGAGAATGATGATGAATGAAAATTTCACTTATTAACTAAAAACAATGTATTTTCTTGATTGTCAATCTAATTTATTCTATACTCAAATAAATCCTAAATTTTTTTCAAATTCTACCAAATATTCTAGAAAATAATCTAATAATATTCTATGAAAAATCGGGGTGTTACATAAAGAGGTGAAATGATTCATATGGAAGAATGTGATATGCCGATATGGAGTACCAAAGGAGATTGTAACCGACAACGGCTCCCAATTCATGAGCAACCACTTCCAAGACTTCTGCGAATCTTGGAACATCAAGCTCAGCTTCTCAACGCCTAGATATCCCCAGGCGAACGGCCAAGCTGAATCATCCAACAAGACAATAGTCAACACCTTGAAGAAAAGGCTCGAAAAAGCCAAAGGTTTATGGGCCGCCGAACTACCTGGAGTGCTTTGGTCATACCGAACGACCACCAGAACCTCGATGGGAGAAACTCCATTCTCACTAGCATACGGGATGGTGGCAGTCATTCCAACCGAAAGCAAAGTGCCCATTGCCAGGACCGAGATCGCCTTAGACAGCCAGAACGACCAAGCGATATGTCACGAGCTTGACACACTGGATGTAAAGAGAGATACGACAAGACTACGACTTGCATCCTATCAGCAGAGTGTCGCCAGACACTACAATCGGCACGTTCGCACTCGGACGTTCAAGCTGGGCGATTGGGTACTCCGACGTGTATTCCAAAACACCAAGAAGATCGGAGCTGGCAAGTTGGGTCCAACCTGGGAAGATCCATACTTGATCACTAAGGTCTTCGGCAATGGTGCTTACAAGCTGCAGGATAAAGATGGGCGCGACATCGGCAACAGCTGGAACGCCATCCATCTTCGGTCGTATCATTTCTAAACTTTCCAAAAATTTTAAATGTTTTGATGTTTTGATAGAGGAAAAAGAGTGGCCAATTTTTTTAATTTTAATGTTGGGGGTAATTTTGTACTTTTACACAAAAAGTGGCCAATTTTTAAAGTTTTTATTTGATAGGCTAGATTTTAATTTTACAATATGAAAGTGGACACTTCTGAATATTAACTCTAAATAAAATTTAAAAATAATCGCAAAACAATAAATGTCACGAAAATATTTTTGCCACACATTTTAAATGTCAATAACTAATGAATTTTTTTTTTTTGTGATTTACCTACACATTTTGAAATTATGTGTGGCTAAACTACCACACATTATTATGTGTGGGCAATAATGTGTGGGTAAAAACTCAATTTTTTGTATACAATTAATATAATATTTTTGAAACATTACATTTCTCCATATCAAATATTACTTTTTATTATAACGTCAATGATTACTTTTAATAAGCATAAATAATTACATTATTATATGATCAAATAATTATTATCATAAGAAAAAGTAATTATTGATATGTATAATGCTTTATATTGAATGAAGGTAAATATTTATATTAACATAAGTATACATTTGTGCGATCAAATGTATATCTTATACTTATTAAAAGTAAATACTCCTATTAGGGTTTAGTGTTCAGGTTTAGGGTTTAGTTTACAGGGTTTAGGGTTTAGAAAATATAATACTTTATATTAAATAAAGGTAAATCCTTATATTTATATAAGTATACATTTGTGCGAACAAATGTATATCTCATGCTCACTAAAAGTAACAATTATTATAAAAATGTAATAATTTAGGATTCAGGGTTTCGGGTCTGGGGCGTGGGCCGCGTCGGGCGCGGGTCAGGGGCGGACCCGTCGCATAGTATGCGACGGTGGGGTACCCACAATTTACGAGTAGAAATACCCTCAAACTGCAGGGATTCAAATAAGTGCGGGTAATGCAGATACCCGAATACGATACCCGCTGCAGGCATTCCGGTACCAGCATAGGTGATGCGAGACAAGTGAGGGTAGCATATTTGAGAGATTTTGCGGGTCGGGTACCCGCAATTTGTGAGTAGGATATCCGAATTTACACCCCTGTAAATAATGAGTAATTTACACCCCTATAATAATAATAATAATAATAATAATAATAATAATAATAATAATAATAATAATAATAATAATAATAATAATAATAATACATTCCTTAATTTATTTAAAAATGAGAACATAATAGGCTAACAAAAATTTATAAACATGACTCTTTTATGATAAGTTATGTAAAACAAGGCTCTTTTATAATAGGCATAGATTATTCCCAAATTACAAAGCTGCTATGTTTTAATATAATTTAAATTAAAAAGATCTAATTAATTATGAGGTGATCTTGTGTGCACCCGGGTGTACCGTACAATTGGGTTGCACTTTCATTTAGACTTTGACTCGTATCCTGATTTGAACCCATATCCTGATCCAAATCATATAAATAACACTATTTTGGGTACGGGTCAACTCGGTTGTACGGTACACCCTGGTGTACCCAAGATTTTGTGATTAATTATATTGTAGTTGATGGGATAAATTGATATGTAGGAAATTTGAATATGTTGGCGGATGATTCCAAAGATTCACGTAAACTTATGTCAAAATACATCTATTCGATCATTTTGTAATAAGGGTGGGTGTGTTTACTTTGAGGGTGCGTCTCTTTGGTTGTAAATTTATCATGAGAAAAAGAATGATAAACAAAATTTTACCCTTTAAATACTTCCTTTCTTTTCCCTCATTTCCTATTTGACCCTTCCTCATTCCTCTTTTACACTACAAAGGAGAGATCTCATTTTCACTACAAAGGAGGGATAATATTATCACACCATTTTTGAAGGGATAATATTATCTTTCTCATCTAGATAATATTATCCCTTCAAAAATGGTGTGATAATATTATCCCTCCTTTGTAGTGAAAATGAGAAATGAGTAAGGGTTAAGTAGGAAATGAGGGAAAAGAAAAGAATGATTTAAATGGTGAAATTTTGATTATCCCTCGTTTTCCCATGATAAATTTACAACCAAAGAGAACGCACCCTGATGGATAAATTAATCATGGGAAAAGGATAAATATAATGGGAAAAGGAGGGATAATAAAAATTTATGCCTTTAAATGTCTCATTTCTTTTCCCATATTTTACACAAAAGAGAAGTTCACCATTTTTCCTTCCTTTTTTTCACTTTAATGATGGATAATATTATCTATCATTAAAGTGAAAAAAGGAAGGAAAAATGGTGAACTTCTCTTTTATGTAAAATGTGGGGAAAAAAATGAGACATTTAGAAGCATAAATTTTTATTATCCCTCATTTTTTCATGATAAATTTATCCATCAAAGTAAACGCAGATAAATATTATTTCAGTTACCTCCATAATAACATAATAATTTTGCACTAGTGGACTGCACTCTATATTTTAACACAACTGACAGATAACCACCCAAAGGCTCAGCAACAATACAAAAAATTCCTTTTAACTTTTGGCCCTACTTTTCAAAATTTTTGGTGGGGCAAACTTAGATACTCCATTTAATTATGTAACATTGAATATATGTGTAATTAATAGAAGTCAATTGAGGGCCCCACCATATATTCTATAGGGTAGCTGTCATGATACTTTTGTATCTACTTCCAATGACATAGACATGTGATATGATTTGTTTTTTGGAAACTTGCAAAGCATTTGAGGTTTAGACAAGGTGGTAGGTGAAGTTTGAATCCATTTTTGCACGCATTTTGTTAGATAAGGTGGTAGGTGAATGACCCAATACCTAGTATTTAAGTTGGAGTTTGATCAGCAGCATTTCATCCATCAATACAAATTAATTCTGTGTATTTTGTAATATATCAGAGAAGATCACATCCATGGAAGCTAAAAGTCTTATTATGAGTGCTCTTTTGGTGAGCCTTGTTTTGGGACAAATTCAAGTTGAGGCAAAGAGTTGTTGCTCAACCACCAATGCCAGAAATATCTATAATACCTGTCGCCTTATAGAGGGCTCCGAGTTAGCTTGTGCAAAACTCAGTGGATGCAAACTTACTGATGATAGGAATGCATGTCCCACTGGTAAAATAAATCGACTCATCTTGCACTGCTAATTATTTAGCTTAGAAGATTTCATTTTGATGTGTGATTTAATTGATGCAGTCGATGAATACTGCAAGTTGGGGTGTGCATCCTCCGTTTGCGCTGCCATAACCACTCTCCAAAATTCTGGTAAACTGCTTATTATTATTTTTATTTCTTTTAGTTTTTTGTCGATTCTTCTAATTACGCATGCATTTCTTTTGGGTGGCTAGATGCAAGTGAAGTTGTGAATGGAGCAGTTGAAAAATGTAACCAGGCATGTTCTGCTTTCTGCACCAAGGGTTCTATTATTGCAACCTAAACAAGCATTCGTGTATGTATATCCACATCTTTACCATGTAAAGATGAAGGGGGTATACATCCATCTAATAAGTGTTGCTTTTCTGGCTTTCAATAATTGTCATGTAGTACCACTGTGACCTACTACTTCAAGGTGGTCATTTTGAGATGTTGGAATTGAACAATATTTTGTTTTACCATGCATGTTTTGAGATGTTGGAATCGAAAAAGATGACCAACTTTTGAATCTTTTCTAGTTAATTAATTTGTTGACAAATAAGTCATCGAAATTTAAACATAAATAAAATTAAATTTACCAACAATTAATATATCTTAAGTAACACCATTAAAATATATATATACATCTTAAGTGACATGGTTACTTGCAAAAAAACAATTTATAAACCATAAGTAACATAGTTACTTGCAAACAATAATTAAAGTGACTTAAGGATATACATGCAATTCTAGATATTAATTTAATGAACATAGCCACCTCTCATACTTCTTGGCCTCTTGTTCATATATGTCTGTCTTGTTGATCAGTTTCGAACGGTCATGTAGAAGATTATGATTCTTCTATATGTTTGCAAGGAAATGTATTTTCAAAGAATGATGCATTTCTTGACTCATTATTAGTCGAGGTGGAGAGGTCACACATCCGCCGCCGACCGTGTTTCTGGCGAGTTTCCGGCGAGCTTGGCGAAGAAGAAGACGTGGGTCCCACCACCAAGGAAATTAAAAAAAAAATAGAGTTAAAGTAGTTAATGGTGTTAAACGGCCGTTAGGGCGGAGGGGCTAATTGCACGAAATGAAGGACTTCGGAGGTTAAGTTGAACCGACCTCTACTATTGGGATCTATACGTGATAAGGGCGTCTTTGTTAGTGGCGTATTTGATAATTAACCCTAAGAAATTTATATGCCGTACCATTTTTATTAGCATAGCCATCTAATGACTGTATGCGTGACCACCATTATCTCACACACACCAAAGGAACAAAAAAACAAGACGAAGATTGTGACCTTTAGTCAGGCTTTTCATCGAACAGCTGTTATGCTTATGTGGTGCAGTCGTCCCATCATATATATATATCGGATTCATATCTCCAGCCAACGAAATGTTCATATATACGGATTCTCCTCTGCGTGAATCCTCCGACCGAGAGCGCGTCGAAGCTTTAGTTTTTCTTCTGGTGTGTATTGAATATTTGTGGATATTAGGAATAAGTGAGAGAATTTGGTTGGTTGGAATCGAATTCATCGAAAAGAAGTACAGAAACTCTGTCACGAACATTCTGTAGTGAATGTGTGTGTCGTTTCAAAATTTCTTTGTCACTGGTTTTATTTTGATTTTTCAGTTTTCTGGAATTTTTCATTTTTCAGTTGTTAGAGGAATAGACGGCAATTTTGATTGCAGATGGCGGCTGCTCAAAACTTTTTTAGATGATTTTGTATCTTCAAATATATAGGTCGGGTTATATATAGTGACGAGTTAATTGTTTTGCTTTGTTTTATTTTTTCTTTTAGTTGTTTAAAAAAAAATCATCATTCCGTCCTCCGCTGGCCGGCGATTCGCAAGCATCCATGTCTGCGCTGCGCGTCAGCTTCCTGACCGACCTCCGTCGCGGCGTTCTAAAGTCCGTCCGCGGTCGTCCATCGCCGCATTCTGAAGATCCGTCTGCGGTTGTCCCTTCATTCTTCACTGTGGCGATAATTGAGTCTATGAGTGTATTGAGCGGTGACTGTTGTGCCCAAGCCTGTTTTTCTATTAGTATAGATTACATATTATATTTTAAGGTTTTTTTTATATATTATTACATCTTTACGAATAGAAAAAGAGCCTTGGGCACACCTTGTTGATTGCCTATTTCACCCATATTATATATTTTATATTATATCTATACCTATTATAAAATAGCCTTGTTTTACAAAATTTTATTTGCCTATTATGTCCCTATTTTTTATTTTATTTTAAGGGCAATAATGTAATTACAATTAAACATATTATTATTATTATTATTATTATTATTATAGAAGAATCCCACCCTAATCACAATATTTTGTAATATTTTTAAGCGATGCTAATCATTCTTTTTTCCCAAAATCTCATCTTTAGTCTATTCCTAATTTGTAAAATAATGTAATTACGATTAAAGTTATTATTATTATTATTATAGAAGAATGTCACACTAATCACAATTCTTTGTATCATTCTTTTTTCCCAAAATCTTATCTTTATCCTATTCTCTCGTTGATTTTCCAAAATCCCATCTTTAATCTATTCCTTTTTGTTTCTCTCATTCTCCTATTTGTAGGTATAGATTAGTCTGAATCACTCAAACACAACTCGATCTCTTTCTCTTCACATGCACTCTAACACAATCACAATTCTAGAGCAGTATTTGACATAGAAGAATCCCACGCTAATCACAATTTTTGTACTTGAATCCAAAGTTTTTTGAGGTTGATGGACCTACGAGCATCTCTCATCATCGACTCACACACACACCATCACCACCGTCTTGTGTGTGAGGCTCCACCTGTACGGGGTCTGCGGTTCACCAGGTAAGTATGTTTGTTTATTTACAACATTTCGTAGATCTTATCTTTCATTAATACTTTCATGAAACTTTAATTTCAGTGAAAGTTTGCCACACTCGCCAGAGAAAGATTTAGGAGAGAATTACAGGTGTATGTCTAAATTATTATTGTATGTCTATTATGTTTGTGCTAGATTCATGCATGATTATGTTAAAACTATGAATTTTTTTGGTGAAGATACAATCTCTGCTCGCAATCTGGGTACTAAAAGGTGTCTTATCAGTATGACAATAATGTGTGATTATCTACCTCATTGAGTGCAATTTCTTTCCTTTTTCATGAGATGTAGACTTTGTTGTTCTATGATTCTATCTTAAACCACTTGACATTTCTTATATTCATGTTATGGCAGTAAACCTTTTTAATTTTCAATCTATCAGGAGAGAATTACAGATGTTATAGATTGGTAAAGTTCATGTTATTGTATGTCAATTTTTGTCATCAAATACAGTTACATTAGCACGTTCAATCAAACCCATGGTTGGGCCACAATATTAGTTTTTTTGTTTTTTGCATTATTATTCATTTAACTTTTTATAATTAAAAATAACATGAGTCAAAATAAGTAAAACTTATTCCTGAAGGGGAATCTTATTATTATAAATAGAACTATTATAAAAGAAAAAAAAGAAAAAGAGGAATCTTATTTTATCAATAAAGATAAGTAAATTGGATTGAATCCTTAAAAAGTTTATCATCAAAGATAAGTAACTCTCCGTTAGATTGCATTCTATTGCACTTTCACTTGAAGCCTTGAATAGTTGAATGTAAGTTTCATGAGTATACAAGATATATAGATGCAACAATTCATTATATTTAAAAAGTTCTATAATGTATACATACGTTAAAGGTGGGGATGAGGCCTCAAAAAAAAAAGATTTTCTAATTTTTGTCATCTTTTGGTATCTGATGCTTCTCACAATTCTATGTTTGCTATTTATTTATTTTTGATAATAAGTTTGCTATCAGGCGCGCATATTTTAATCAATTATGATTCAAACTTCAATATTACAGATTTTTTATTATTTTTCTTCTTTGTGCTGAAGTATGAGTACTCGGAATTTTTTGTCTACATCAAACTCGCTTCCAGGTAAAAAAAAAATCTTAAGTATAATGCCAATATAGCATGATCAATCTCAAACATGTGTCCTTAAACTGTATCTTAATTTCATTAATTGGATTGTTTTGCTTAATTTTCTTTTAATTTTATATGTGATATTATAGCTACAGAGGTATTCGACAAAGAAGACATTTATACTAAATGAATAAAAAAAGGTGTCTGATTGCATTTATTGGAGCTACAAAATTTTAATACGAGCCTCTCCTACTTTTTGTTGCGATAATGGAAAGCTTATACTTCCATTTTCTGAAATTCCTGAAGAATTATATGAATTCTTTACATCTGAATTACAAGAAGCTATGGATTTTCGAAAAAATATCTGCTAATCTCATTTACTTCATTGGAGTGAAATTGGATAAAGAGCTTACAATACAATTTGGAACATTCTATAGTATTGAGTGCAAGGATATAGAATCAAAGTTTGACAAAAAAGAAGAATTTTGTAAGCCTCAAATGATTTCTTTTCTTTATTATTACTAATTACAACATATATGTATAATATTTACATGTGTATACTAAGCAGATGTCTTTGGAACTTTGGTACGAGTTGAAAATAATAAAATGGTACCAACAAAAACAGTGAGAGACATAACTATCCTAAACAAAGAGTAAGTATTTTATTTTTATATGACGTCATTGTTTGTTTGTTTTTATAAAATACAAATAAAAAAAATTCACAGCTATGATTCCAGCTCCCCAACACTCCCTTCACGCCTAATAGAAATGTCAACCCAGCTCTGGATGTGGCTGGCAAGCCTATTTCCAGCTCTGAAAACCTAATCAATAGAGATAAGATACCCAGCTGAAACGCATCAGGGATGCTTTGACAGATATGGAGCCGATCATCGTCGTTTTGGGTGGAGTCTTCAAGAGCTTCATGTGGTATTTTCAGCTGAGTCGTTGACAATTCCCTCAGGTAGCTAAGCCTTAGCTAGCTGGGCATCCCGCATGATATACCATATAATATATCCTTGTAATCTCTGATTTAAAACAGTCGCCTAACCTGAAGCATCAGCCCACAAGCCAAGATAAATGAGATCAATCAAACAATACTAGTATGAGTAAGAGATTTAATAAGGAGCCCAATCTTGAACCCAAAAAGTCTCAGGTAGAACTTGCAACATTCGTTATAAACACTAACACAAGGCTGTCACATATTTTTTCCCAATTCAGAAACATGAACAAACACAAGGATGGAAGCCCCTGCTGCGCCAAGAGATGTTGGGCAGGGTTGTTATTTTCATCAGCTCCAAATTTTCCCAAAGTAAGTGCAGAGGTCGTTGCATCCCGAGCAGAGCTGGAATCCCGTGCTAGATTTAAGAGGTAGCATACGGGGCTGTAATCCCACACATCGCAGCCATAGGATGAGGTATGGAGCAGTTCCCTAACTTTGTAGTTGAAAGCACGGTCGCGAAGCGACGCGGTTTCAGACGACCCTCACTTTTTGAGTAAAAAATCTCTTGAAGATAACCCTTCTAGAAAGCTACAAAAAAGACACACAGAATCACCAATCCATTTAATGAGATTGCAGCCCCTCTCAAGCTATGCTGAGAATGAAGATAAATAATAGGGTTAAGGTACAGATACCTCCTAAACATGACCCCCTAGAACGCATACTTCCCATTCTCCAACTTGGTACAAATTGCCCCCCAAACTCGACGGAAAGTATACAACTAACTCCAGCCCACAGACGGACGTTAGACGCCGTCCAAAAAATATATATATATACATTTTTTTTAAATGCGGGGCCCTTTTGAACTCAGCCCTGCCTTCTTGAACTCAGCCATGCCTTCTTGAACAGCATGAGGGCAGCACTCCCGTTCGTGCAGGGCTGAGTTCAAAAGGGCCCCGCATTAATATATATATATATATATATATATATATATAGAGAGAGAGAGAGAGAGAGAGAGAGAAAGGTTAAACAGAGAATGCTAAATATTTAGAGAATAGAGATTTGCCCCGGGTTCGAATCCTGATGGTGGCGAGTTTTTCTATTTTTTTACTAAATACGTCTGTTCATTTGTTATGTTGATCTGTTCGTAATATGTATAGACTTGTTCAAAATGAAATATATAATAATTCTCTGTTTAACTTGACCCTATATATATATATATGTATATTTTGGACGGCGTCTAACGTCCGTCTGTGGGCTGGAGTTAGTTGTATACTTTCCGTCGAGTTTGGGGGGCAATTTGTACCAAGTTGGAGAATGGAGGTATACGTTCTAGGGGGGTCATGTTTATGAGGTATCTGTACCTTAACCCTAAATAATAAAGAATTGAAACACATATCCACACAATAACACAAGATTCTTCCGTGAAATAATTTGGGAATGAATGCCCGATAGACTGAATTCAGCAGTGATAGTTCTGTCTCGGCGCTACAAATGTTACATCATTGATACGTCTATCTCCCTCCTCTGTCCATAGTCTACTACCCCCATTCCGCCCATCATCCTCAAACTCATAACATCTCCGGCCCTCATACACCCTTCCGCCTGAATTAGGCTTGCCGGATCTCGCGCGTGACGGAGCATTTCCTCCGGTGTCAACCTACAGCCCTAAGACGCCTATCACCGCCGAGCCCTAATCTCCACTACTAGAAGTCTGGGTAGAGAAATTTTCTGAAACTTGTCAGATTCTTTGAGATTTGAAGCGACTAGATTTAGACCCAGCTTCAAGATTATCAAAATCCAGATTCCCAAAATCCCATGATTCGAATAGTAATGTAGCAGAACATGATGCTTTCTCTTAGTCCCCGATTCTTCATTTGCCCTCGCACCAAAAATTGTGTAAAGTCACAGGGAATTGTGAGTAAAATGAAAAGAAATGAAGGGATTGAGATTAATCAAGTCCTGGGCAACCCTGTGGTCGAAAATTTTATTCCGGATCCCCTGTATTTCTCGATTAAAAGAGAACAAGTTGTGCAAAACTTTGAGCCCTACGAGTAGCAGCTGGGTCCTTGGATCTGAAAAAATGGCGGGGCGGCGCGTGACATTCTTCGCGTCGGAGAAGGATTTCTTGAGAGAGGGTGAGGTGGCAATTGCTGTTCTGCTGCTACGGTTGGAGCCAACAGGAATTTGGGGATTTTTCACTAAAATCCCATATTGAAAGGGATATGATACCGGCGATAGCGGTGAATAGGCAGATCGTCTCGACGAAGCCATGTTCTCAGAGAAAGATAGGCAACGAGCAGTGGAAGAATTTCGCCATGAATTACGAAGGCTTGCCGGGAATTGACCGTCGATATGGAGAAGATGACGTGGAGAGCTTCTCCGGCTGGAGGATGGCGGCTCCACGACGGAGTCAAGGGCGAAGTCCTATGTGGCGACGACGACGTAACCTTGAGCATAGTGATGGGTGTTTCCTTGTTTATTGAGCTTTTTAGCTTCTTTTGAATTGAAGTGGATTCAGAGGGATTTTGGTAGAATAATTTTCTGGGGAAGAGAAATAATGGGCCGATGAAAAGATGAACTAGAGATTTCCCAGTATCTTGGGATTTTTACTCGAACACCCCCCCCCCCCCCTCCTTTTTTCCGATGGAACTGCCCAGATCCTTTTGTAAAATAAAATCATAAACCCAAAAACCAAGAAGTGCATAGAAAATTTCCAGAAACCCTTTTAGAAAATAGAATCAGACGACTCCCTCAAGCAATACCTCCATTGCCCCCTCCCAGAAAATTACAAGAGAAGACTTTAAGTGAAGTTTCTCAAGAGAATCTGGAAAACGTGAAGAACACTAAATCTAAACGCACGTCTTAGCTCGGAGTGTTCCCACAGACGGCGCCAGTTGACGAAGCAAGATTTAACACCCAATCTTAAAGCATATAAAGATATAAGATAACACGAGAATTTAATGTGGTTCGATCTTTAAAGATCTACCTCCAATATAAGATAACACGAGAATTTAACGTGGTTCGATCTTTAAAGATCTACCTCCACGGCAATCACACAAGTAATTCCCTTATTTTGTGAGAAATTTACAATTACAAGTGAAGTAATAAGAATGAATTCCCCATTTCCATGTACAAGAGCACTATTTATAGATGATTAATCGGGCCTAACCCTAAAGCCCACAAAACATAGAAATAAGGCCCAAGTCGGTGATATGGCTGAACCCGACAAGGCTGAAAACCGGCAAGGCTGGAGCCCGATAAGGCTGAAAACCGGCAAGGCTGGAGACCGACAATGATGAAAATCGGCAAGGTTGGAGGCCAAAGCTGGCACTTCCACGGTGTACAGCGCTGATGCATATTTTACTCCTCATCATTACAATTCTGAGCGCAGCTTCCAAGTGGTCAGCTTATGGTTGGTGCATAAATTGACTCACAACACCAATAGCATAGGCAATATCAGGTCGTGTATGAGGAAGGTAGATGAGTTTTCCTACCAGACGCTGATATTGTCCACGATCAGCTAACTCAACTCCCTTCACAATTTGCAGCCCATGATTTACAGCAATAGGCATTTCGGCTGGCTTACAATCTAACATCCCTGTTTCTGCTAAAAGATCTAGAGTATACTTCTTCTTGTTAATGAAGATCCCCTTCTTTGACCTGAGTACTTCAATTCCGAAAAAGTATTTTAGTTTTCCTAAGTCCTTCATCTCGAACTCTCTGAACAAATTTTCTTTCAACTTCTGAATCTCTTCTGAGTCATCCCCTGTTATGATCATATCATCAAAATAAATAACTAAACAGGAAATGAGATCACCTCGTTTCTTTAAGAATAAGGTGTGGTCTGAATTGCTTTGCTGGTTTCCAAACTTTTTCATAACTGTGGTGAATCTCCCAAATCAGGCTTTGGGAGACTGTTTGAGCCTGTATAAAGTTTTCTTCAATTTGCACACCTCACCATCTTCGAAATCGTCTGAAAAACCTTGGGGGTACCTCCATGTAAACCTCCCTATCTTCTTCTAGTTCTCCATGAAGGAAGGCATTTGTTACATCGAACTGTTGATCCCAATCCTCATTGGCGGCAATGGAAAGAAGAGCTCTCACAGTGTTCATCTTTGCCACAGGTGAAAAAGTCTCCTCATAGTCGATCCCATACATCTATGTGTATCCTTTTGCCACCAGTCGAGCTTTTGTATCGCTCAATAGATCCATCTGGTTTTCTTTTGATTGTGAAAACCTATTTGCATCCTACAGGCTTCTTTCCTTTCGGCAATCTACACTTCTCCCATGTATGATTCCGATTTAAGGCATTTATCTCGTTTTTCATGGCATCTCTCCAATGCTCAATTTTGAGAGCCTGTTCTGCTGTCTGTGAGATCTCCTCATCATACAAGGTTGTTTCATAAGCGGTGGCAGTTTTGGACAAATTCCCCTTGGCAAAATTCCCAATAGAGTATCGAGATTTTTTCCTAAACTTTTCTGGAGTATAACGTTTAGGAGGAATACCCCGAATACTCCTAGGTGGTAACACATATCTCCCCGTATCCCCGTTCACCGTATACTCATGTTCTTCCTATTCCTCTTCAACAACTTGAGAAATATGGTCAGTTGAATCGAAAGCCACAATAGTAGGTTTAATAGCCCTTACCTCAGATATCGGCGGCGGCTCATGCAGCGGACTGGATTGTTCGGAAGTAGATGATGCATGCTCGGTAGCTAGGTTAACCCTTTCTGTTGGATCTGCTTCCGAGCTTGGCATTGGTAACCAACTTAACAGGTCGATCTTGAAGGCTTGATAGAATTTTTGAAGATTTGAATAGAACTCTTGAAGCTTTGAATAGAATTCTTGAACTCTTGAAGATTTTAATAGAACTCTTGAAGCTTTGAATAGAATTCTTGAACTCTTTCGAGACACTTGAAGATTTGAGTAGAACTCTTGCAAGACTTCACTTGATAGAATTCTTCTAGCTCTCCAATTCTCCACCACTTCACTTGTGATTTATTAGCACCCCAACACCTCTATTTATAGATGTAGGAGATGGGCTTCATGGGCTTTGGGCCTCCAAGCATGGGCTTTGGGGTTTAGGTGCCAATGGGCCCATTAATTCATTTATATTAAATATTAATTATATATCTATTTAATTTAGGAATAAATATTTTATTTAATAAAATAGAAAATATAATTGATTATTTAATTCTTGAATTTACACATAGCACGATTTAATTCGACGACAATTTTAATTGTCTACAAATTGCCCCATCGAAACTTGTTCATAGACAAAATGTCTTTGGAAATGGACGAGTCTCGAAATTCATTTTAAATAATTTATACTTTTATTTAGGAGTTCTTGACTTGAATTTGAATTTGTAAATAGTTTATACTTGTATTTAGGAGTTCTTCATTTAGATTAGAACTTGTAAACAATTTATGCTCGTATTTAGGAGTTCTTCAATTTGAATTTAAAAATTTAAATAGTTTATACTAGTATTTAGGAGTTCTTCACTTGAATTTGAATTTGTAAATAGTTTATACTCGTATTTAGGAGTGCTTGAATTTCTTTGAATTTCTAAATAGTTTATACTCGTATTTAGGAGTTTCTTGAATTTGAATTTCTTGAATTTGCAAATAGTTTATACTCGTATTTAGGAGTTCTTCACTTGAATTTGAATTGGTAAATAGTTTATACTCGTATTTAGGAGTTTCTTGAATTTGCAAATAGTTTATACTCATATTTAGGAGTTCTTCAATTTAATTTGTTGAATCTGCAACATTTATCTTAAAATGATTTATACTCGTATTTAGGAGTTTCTTGAATTTGAATTTCTTGAATTTGCAAATAGTTTATACTCGTATTTAAGAATTTTTCAATTTAATTTGTTGAATCTCCAACATTGATCTGAGAATGAACCTATTCATTGGATTTAGGCGGGCCAACAAATTGGGCTTTTGTCACTTAGATAGATATGTGGCCCATTGTTTTATCAGTTAGAGAAGGGTGATTCTATGAATAGCCCCCGTTTTACTCAGTGTAGCCCCCGATCTAAAATAATAATAATAATAAATATTTGTAAATTTATTAATTTATTCTATAGCTCATAACCCCCAAATTAAATATCTATAGCCATAGCCCCCTAAATTAAATACTCTATCGTTTTCGGTTGAAATTCTGCCACAGAACTTCACAAATCAGATTATCGGCACGAATCCATGAAACCGATGAGGATGTTGTGGTAGACAACCATGAGGCGTCGCAGCTTCTCCCACAAATCCATTTTCTGCATCCAAAGGTGGAGCTAAAATGCTTGTTATGGCGTATGGCAGTTCCTTTCAAGGAGGATGGGAATCGCGCTACGTTATTCAATGTGGTGGGGCAGCCCTTCAAATTTTTGGATATCATAAAAGGGCTCTTGGTGAAGGAACCACACAAGAGAATTGCATACAAGAGGGATTGCATAAAAGAGCATTGCACCGAGTTCAAACAACACCTTTCTTTGAAGGCGTCTATTGGGATCTTGTCGTAAGTGGAGCGCCGCCCTATGTGCCCAAACCCATTGATTTTGGCCAATTTCTCACTAATGATTCTAAGCAATCTATAGATAAAAAGCCTCCGGAGATGGAACACGACAAGAACAAAACAAGCTCTTCCGATTCTTATGTTTAATTTGGAGGCTATGGGCTATAGGATAAATTAGTAAATATACAAATATTTATTATTGTTATTTTAGATCGGGGGTAAAACGGGGTCTATGAATAGAATCACCCCTTAGAGAAATTAAATTTCTCTTAATCAGCCTCTGAACCCATATGAACTGGTAGACAAAAGTTTGGTTCAAACAAATGTAGGATTTGCAATTTTATTTTTTTAAAGAATTTAATTAGTGTAACCTAATTTCGCGGCAACACAACAGAAATGATCGAGCCACATTATTTCTGATAACCTTGTACCTCCTTAGTCCAATAAATGCAATTTGAGTTCCATTTTAAGCTTTTCTCGCCATTTCAAATAATATCCCAACATTTTGAGTCTCTTTTTCTGCATGTACCATAGAATTATTAAATGAAGTTAGAGTAGCTCCTCAGCCATCTGCCTATTCAGCACCTTGAATTTAATGCTTTGCTTTCTGTTAGTTTTCGAATTGTATGTTTTTGACCAAGTCAAGAGATGGAAATCGTGAGGGTTGAAGGAGGAAAAGAAGGAACGAATTTTGTTGAGAGAAGGAAGGAGCAAGAGAAGATAAGGAGAGAGAAAGAAGGAGTTGTTGGGAGCTCCTAAATCAAAGGGATAAGTAGCTCGTGAAGACTGATTCTTCCAACTAACTCAACGACCACTCATCCACTTCCCAACCCACGAACTCATACTTGGAGATCAAGATTCGAAGGTCTATAAATACCAAGGAAGAGTTCAGTTCAGATCACGAACTTTGAAAGAAGATATCTAGCTTTTGAGTGATCTGTGTAGGAGTGTTGTTTCTCGTGTTGGGATAACATTAGTTATAGCATTCTTTGTTTTGTTGGATTTCGGAGTATAGCTCTTGAATCCAGTTTTAGTTTGTTAGTGAGAGTGTATAGAGTTCAATACCTAGTCCATTGTAAAGGTATTGAACGTGAGTGTCATTCTCCGTTTAGTCATTTCGCCATAAGGCATTCTTCAAGTTATTTTATAACTTGAAGAAATTTTTCCAAAGTTCTGTGTTTATTTATTTCCGCTGCAAGTTTTACTCTGTGCTGTTTGGTGTGTTACTTTAACACAAGGTTTCCAGTTGATTCGTGTGGAGCAACACTTTCAATTGGTATCAGAGCCAACACTCGATACACTGAGTGTGATCCTTGGTGTTGTTACAACAATTATCGTCACAGTTGTTACAACAGTTGTTTCCACATGGAGCCGTTTGGTGTTATGCGTCCTCCTATCCTTGATGGTGCAAACTACTCTGCCTGGAGGATAAGAATCCGGCAGTACATCAAGGCTATCGACCTTAAAGCCTGGCACTGCGTCGAAGAAGGGTGGTCTGCTCCCAAGACCACTGATGCCCATGGTGATGTGATCTTGACACCACCTACTCAATGGAGTCGAGCTGAGTTCGAGGAGGCAAATTTCAATGAAAAGGCTATGCATGCTATCTATTCCTTCGTGGACATGAACATGTTCAATCTCATCAAGAATAGCACGTCGGCCAAGGAACAATGAGAAATACTCCAGAGACACTGCGAGGGTGACACAAGTGTCAAAGAAACAAGGCTGCGACTCCTGACCACTAAGTTCGAAAACATGAAGATGGATGAAGGTGAAGACATCAAGGAGTATTCCAAGAGAATACTCAGTGTGGCTAATGAATGTCGTGAGCTCGGAGATCCAATCAGCAATCGGGTGCTTGTCTCCAAGGCACTACGAACGCTTCCACCGCGTTTTGAAATGAAGATTACTGCCATCGAAACAAGTCAGAATGTTGCAAGCCTGGAGTTCGTGGACTTGATGAACACACTTCGGACCTATGAGATGACATTGGAAGAAAGAGGATTGCTGCACAAGAAGAAGGCTGTTGCGTTCAATGCCGGATGCTCATGACAACAACCAGCAGCCACATCCTTCAGATACGTGATCTAGAGGATTATGAAGAATTGGAGGAGATTCACGAAGGAGATGATGTTGCACTCATCACAAGGAAGTTCAACAATATGGTGAGAAAACTTAGACGGACCAAAGAGAATGATCGAGAAGGAAGCTCTCCAAGGCATGATTCCGCACCACCTAGGAGGAATGACTTCACACCCCCACGACCAATGAGGAAAGTTGCCTCAACGACTGAAACTTTCAGGTATGATCCAAATTTCATCAATAATGTTCAATGTCGTGAGTGCAAGGGGTTTGGTCACTATGCGAACCAGTGTGCGAACACCCTACGAAAACGAGGCAAATCATATTGGGTGTCTTGGAGTGATGATGAGGCTGCATTTTTCGATGGTTCGGAAAGCTCAAAGGAAGAAAAAGAAGATGATGATGATCCCGGTCTGTCAGCTTTCCATGTCAAGTTTGGAAAAACCTTGTCCGACGATGAGGATGATGAAGGAGACCAGTTGTTAAATAGGTATGACACAGGGTTCTTTCCAAATTGTCTGTGCTTTAACGCATGTGTAGGTAACACGGAGGAAAGCAACGAAGAGACCATGCTGGTTGTCATGGAACTTAAAAAATTCTATGACGAACTATTGGGAAAATGGAAAAAGCAAGGAGAGGAGCTTGAAGCAACAAAGGAGGAGAATGTCAAGCTAAAAGGATCGTTGGCAAAGCTTGAAGCCTCAATCACACAAAAAGAAGTCAAGCTTGAGCATGTTACAAGCCAGCTGGAGGAAGCTCAAAGCACCATTGCCAAATGGAATTCAAGTCGGCATAGGTATGATGATTTTGTGTCTGCAGGAACTACGGACACCACTGGACTTGGATACACTGCTGCACCCGCTGCTGAACCCACACCTGGAAAGACAAAGGTAAAATCTACTCATGGAAAGGAGTTTGTCGTGGAAGGAACTTCGGTTGGTCAGACACGACCACAAAGAAAGAGGTATGTGTGTCACAATTGCTTTCAAATTGGCCACATTCGACCGTTCTGTTTCAGGAAGTTCAATGACGAGAAGAAGATCTTTGTCAACTCAAAGAAAACAAGAGCCAAAGGGAAGAAAAATCCACCACAAGCCCGTAAGAAAGTCTGGAAGTGGGTCATAAAAGATGAACTGAAATGTAATGTTGTGTTCACAGCACTGAAAACTAACATCTCAAGTTCATGGTATTTCGACAGTGGATGTTCTCGTCACATGACATGTGACAATGCTTACCTTAATAACTATCAGGTATGTGATGGTGGGTTTGTGTCTTTTGGTGGTGGTTTGAAGGGTAAGATCATTGGTAAAGGTACCCTAAATGTTCCCAGCTTACCTTGTTTGAATAATATTTTCCATGTTAAAGGTCTTATGGCAAATTTGATTAGTATTAGTCAACTATGCGACGAGAACTTGCATGTTAAGTTTAACAAGGATTCTTGTGAGGTTTTTGATACTCAAAATTATTGTGTAATGAAAGGGCAAAGATCTAGTGATAATTGTTACCTTGTCGATGATCCTAAGTGCAATAAGGCTCAAATTGATGAAAGCATGTTGTGGCATCAAAAGTTAGGGCACACAAATTTTAAGAATCTTGACAGGTTGTCCTAGTTGTAAGCAGTCCAAGGTCTCCCAAAAATCATGCAAAAGGAAAAGGAAGTTTGTGAGAGTTGTCAAAAAGGGAAGCAGATCCATGCCACCCATCGTGCTACCCAACAAGCTGAACAACATTTTGGTACGACCCGATGCTTTGAACTGGTTCACATGGATTTGGTAGGACCAGTTGGTGTTGAAAGTATTGGAGGTAAACGGTATGTGTATGTCTTAGTGGATGATTTTTCAAGATTTACGTGGACCTTTTTCTTACGTGAAAAATCTGAAACTATTGATGTTTTCAAAACACTCTTTGCCCGGTTTACTAACATGTTTGGTGCGAGAATAGCAAGAATAAGGTCTGACCATGGACGTGAGTTCGAGAATGCAGCTTTCACAAATTTTTGTGAGAATAAAGGAATTTTTCAAGAATTCTCAGCCCCCAAGACGCCACAGCAGAACGGAGTTGTGGAACGAAAGAACCGAACCCTGGTGGAGATGGCAAGAGTGATGTTGGCTTCAAAGAAATTGGCACAACGCTTCTGGGCAGAAGCTGTGAACACCGCATGCCATATCAACAATCGAGTCAACATCAGACCTGGTACGTTCAAAACTCCATATGAAATTCTGCGTGGTAAGAAGCCAAATCTCAAATACTTTCATGTCTTTGGGTGTGTGTGTCATATACTGAATGACAGAGAATATCTCACAAAGTTTGATGAAAAAAGTGACAAAGGTATCTTTTTGGGATATTCATTGAATAGTCAAGCCTATCGAGTCTTTAACTTGAGAAGCCAAACTATTCAAGAATCTGTAAATGTGGTATTTGATGATGTAAGGAGTATTGCAGATGAGAATAATAGAGAAGATCAGGTGATGGACATTGTGATGCCAGCAGAGGATGAAACTGCAGATGCTGAGGCAACAGAAGAAATCACACCACAAACACCAGAAGAACAGTGTGATACCGATGAAGAAGAAACCCCCAATAACCAAGGAGAAAATGTGAGTAATGCACCCTCCAGAAGGATTCACAAAAATCACCCAACCTCCCAAGTAATTGGCAATGTAAGTGACGGCATGACCACAAGAGGTAAACCACCGGTTGATTACCGGAAGATGATTTGCATGTCTTCTCTTTGCACGTCTATACCAGGTTTCTTGTGTTTTGTGTCGAAGTTTGAACCAAAAACAGTCAAGGAGGCATTACGTGATGAATTCTGGATGCTAGCCATGCAAGATGAACTTAACCAGTTTGTTCGAAGCGATGTTTGGTATCTTGTGCCTAGACCTGCTGACAGAAATGTGATCGGCACAAAGTGGATCTTCAAGAACAAGTCAGACGAGTGTGGGACGATAGTGAGGAATAAGGCGAGACTTGTGGCGCAAGGTTACACCCAAGTCGAAGGTGTTGACTTCGATGACACTTTTGCTCCAGTCGCCCGCATCGAGTCAATACGGCTGCTTCTTGCAATTGCGTGCCATCTCAACATCAAGCTGTACCAAATGGATGTTAAAGGAGCTTTCCTCAACGACATTCTAAAGGAAGAGGTGTATGTAGAGCAGCCGAAAGATTTTGAAGATCCACACAGACCACACCACGTCTACAGGCTAAAGAAGGCTCTCTACGGCCTTAAACAAGCCCCTCGAGCATGGTATGGACATCTAACTTCCTTCTTACTTGAGTTTGGATTTGTGAGAGGTTATGCCGATAGGACATTGTTTATTAAAAGAGAAAGTAGTGATATTCTGATCACTCAAATCTATGTTGATGATATGATTGTCGGTGCTACCTCACAACGTTTGTTAGGTGATTTTGCAAGGGCCATGACCACCACATTCGAGATGAGCATGGTGGGTGAACTAACATTCTTTTTAGGGATCCAAGTCAAGCAAGAACCGAAAGAAATTTTCATCTCACAGGGGAAGTATGCACGAGATATGGTGAAGAGGTTCAATCTGGAAGGTGCAAGGCACATGCGCACGCCAATGGGATCAAGCGACACTTTGTCAAAAGACAATGCTGGGGAGGCAGTAGATCCAACACTCTACAGATCAATGATTGGGAGCCTCCTATATCTCACCGCAACACGATCTGATATCATGTTCAGCGTGTGTGTTTGTGCCAGGTATCAAGCTGATCCTAAAGAGTCTCATTTAAAAGCGGTAAAGCGTGTGATAAGGTATGTGGCTGGCACACTTGATCTTGGCATTTTCTTCTCCAAAGATTCTAACACGAACCTTGTAGCTTTTAGTGACTCAGATTGGGTAGGGGATACTAATGATAGAAAAAGTACAAGTGGTGGGTGTTTTTATCTTGGAAATAACTTGGTGTCGTGGCATAGTAGAAAGCAAAATTGTGTCTCTCTCTACTGCAGAATCCGAATATGTTGCTGCAGGTTGTTGTTGCTCTCAACTTCTTTGGTTGAGACAAATGTTGTCAGATTACGGTGTGACGAGTGATGTGATGGTGATGCACTGCGACAACATCAGTGCAATAAACATTTCAAAGAATCCGGTCCAACACTCACGAACCAAGCACATCGATATTCGACACCACTTTATTCGCGATTTAGTGGAACAAGAGGTAATTAAGTTAGATTATGTTCCAACCGAGAACCAAATTGCGGATATTTTTACTAAACCTTTGGATTTTGAGAGATTCACCATGTTAAGAAGGTCTCTTGGCCTTTTCCTTCGAAACTAATGAAAAAGGAAATGTTTGTTGCATCAGATTTAAAAGAAATACTCTTAGATGCAACTGTCTTTTTGTCTGTGTGATGCTCTATGTTATTTCAACACGTTCTTCTTCACTAACTCAGATTGTGTGTATAATCTATGTAAAGCACAGAAAAAGCCAAAGTAGTTTGGGGGGCACGACGTTCGCTGCGACGATGCTACCTTACAAAATGGCCATCCTCGATTGCTTTCACAAATTTAGACTAGGGGCACGGCGTTCGCTGCGACGATGTTCTCTATGTCAATAAAAATGAGTGAATTTTACTTGGTGCTGTGCTTATAAGTGCGAAATAAAGTTTAACTGAGTTATGTGTTAGGGGATGTTGTCATAAATGAAGGCATCACAATAGACATAAAAATTCTTGAAAATCTGGGAAGGCTTTTTGTTCCGATTTTCATGGGATTCTCTCTCTATCCGCAGGTTCTGTAATTTGTTACGCATTTCTTGGCCTTGATTTGAGCATATCTCTATCTTAATCTCCTTCCAACCCTAATTGTCGAATTTTATGGTGAAGATTTACTTGAAAGATTTGGTTTGTTGAGTGATTGGATATGCTTTCTTTAGTATTTATTCACTGAATGCAAATCACATCATCACCATTCTTCATCATTGCACTTTGATCTGCGTGAGAGACCCTTTGCTTCCTCTCGTTTTGTATTTAGTATTTTTTGCTCTCATAATGTCTAACCCAAACACTATTGAGCTTATTAGACAGATTTTGTCAAATCCCCAATTTCAAGCAGTCCTAGCCACCGTCTCCACACCCACATTGCCGAAAAATCAAGCAGTTCCATCGTTGCCGTCTCTGCCTGCTCCGATGACAAATCCAGCAACAGCAGGCGAACATCCTCCTCCACCGGTTTCTCAAACACCGGAAGTCCCAAAAGAAGTGCTGAATCCGGCGCCCATCTCTACCATCGAGCACTCCGCCGATTCACCGGACGAAAATCCGGCGAAGCAAGGGGAACCATCCAAACCCTCAATTAAACGCAAAAGGAAGGCGGCCGAAGCCCCAAAACCCAAGCTCAAGGCGGTTCGTAGGTCCAACCGCATTCCCAGCCAACCTAGGGTTTCAAAGCCCGGACCTCCGAAAATGGTGCTACTCGACGAATCCGAAGATGATGAGCCCCCAGCCAAGCACGCACGCAAGACCGGTCCCACAGTCGAAACCTCCACCACCGCTGATGAAGAATCTGTCGCTCCAACAGAGGAGACCACAGAACCAACGGTCTCGTCTCCGGTGGAATCTCTGGATACTCTGCTCAATGAGACTGAAGCAGAGGTGGCAGCAAAGAATGCGTCTGACGACGACACACCTCTTACAGACGTATTGACGAGGCTCAAGCGAAAATCAATTCGTGAAGGAAAGAAGAAAGCTACCACCTCAGCTGCGCCCACAACACCGGAGGCCACATAATCGGATGAGGAAGAAATGGAAGTGGAGGACGAGGAACCCGAAGGCTCCGACATGGAGGTTAGCAAAGCCTTCAAGTCCTTCTTCTACACTGCTGAAGCGGTGAAGTCTTGGCAAAACGTCAAGGAAATGGAGTGCTATAGTGAGCGAAACATTGAGCAAGATTCCTTCAAGATGTTCAATCTTGTGGAATTTTTTAAGGCTTGCCACTTGTTCCAGTCAGTCACCGAGGTGGAGCCCTTTGTGAAATCAGTGGTTCAACTAGTCTACAGCAATCTGACAGCAGATTTCGGCAATCCAAGGTCCAAAAAGTATGGGAAGATCTTCTACAAGAACAAGATCTTCACACTAACTCCTTCCATCATCAATGGAGTCCTTGGCACGCCTGATGTGAAGAGCACAAAGGTGAAAAACATGGACAAGGTCGCAACGGTCATCACCGGAGGGAAAGTGTGGAAATGGCTGAAACCAATGAAGTCTTCCACCTTGTCATACCTGTACTCTGCTCTATTCAAGGTCATGACTTTGAATTGGATTGTGTCAACCAACTCTACCGTGGTCACACAACAGCACGGCATACTTCTCTACTGCATTGGAGAAGGGTTGCCGTTCAATCTGGGTCAGGTTGTTTTCGATCAGATCGCTGCTTCTTCTCAATTGTCTGGGTTGCCGTTTCCCTCTTTGATTTTCAGGTTCCTCCGGAGTCAAGGCGTGAAGGTAAAGGATTCTGTCCAGAGAGAGGACATCCATGAGTATGCTCTCACGAGTATGCTCTTTAGTGAGGGCAAAATTGCAGATCTCCCCTGGGTTAATCCTGTTGCCGCTCCCACTGTTGCAGACACTACCATGATCACAATCCCAAAGGCAACATTGCAGGCCCTTTTACAGCAGATCGACGAATTCGAGAATAGCCTTCTTCAAGCTCGGAGAATTCAGGGGGAGTCATCGTCAATCCTGAATCAAGCCAAAGGACAGTTGATAGCCCTCCTTTCTTCCCAAAAAGGGGGAGAAGATGCTGATGCTGCTACTGATGCTGATGGAGCAGGGGAATGAAGCCAGGGGGAGCTGTGTTCTTTGATGAATACTTTTTAAGTTGGCAGAACGTTTTTAAACTAGCAAAACTTTTGTTTGATGGATGTTTAAGTGTTTTTGATTATTGATACTTTGACTTATGCTATGCTTATGCTTTTTGCTAGTGGCCAATTTTGCCTTGGTTTTTGAAAGTTTTGTGTAGGTGCTGCTGTGAGAATATTGTTTTGTTTGTGTGTTTTTGTTACTGCTATCTCTGCAGGGGGAGATCACATCAAGGGGGAGCAATTTGGTATTTGGTTTTGTGAAGAAAGGCAAAAAGGGGGAGTTTGTTAGTTTTCGAATTGTGTATGTTTTGCTCTTTCTTCACATTGTGTTTGTAGGTGTTTTTGACCAAGTCAAGAGATGGAAATCGTGAGGGTTGAAGGAGGAAAAGAAGGAACGAATTCTGTTGAGAGAAGGAAGGAGCAAGAGAAGATAAGGAGAGAGAAAGAAGGAGTTGTTGGGAGCTCCTAAATCAAAGGGATGAGTAGCTGGTGAAGACTGATTCTTCCAACTAACTCAACGACCACTCATCCACTTCCCAACCCACAAACTCATACTTGGAGATCAAGATTCGAAGGTCTATAAATACCAAGGAGGAGTTCAGTTCAGATCACGAACTTTGAAAGAAGATATCTAGCTTTTGAGTGATTTGTGTAAGAGTGTTGTTTCTCGTGTTGGAATAACATTAGTTATAGCATTCTTTGTTTTGTTGGATTTCGGAGTATAGCTCTTGAATCCAGTTTTAGTTTGTTAGTGAGAGTGTATAGAGTTCAATACCTAGTCCATTGTAAAGGTATTGAATGTGAGTGTCATTCTCCGTTTAGTCATTTCGCCATAAGGCATTCTTCAAGTTATTTTATAACTTGAAGAAATTTTTCCAAAGTTCTGTGTTTATTTATTTCCGCTGCAAGTTTTACTCTGTGCTGTTTGGTGTGTTACTTTAACACAAGGTTTCCAGTTGATTCGTGTGGAGCAACACTTTCACTTTCCATTTCGAGCCATTTCTTATAACACCAATTATCTTTGCAACAACTTTGCTCTTTTAGGAATTTCAAAGTCTGCAATCTGAATTTCAAATGGCAAAATATTTGTTTCTTTGCTTGAGAGCCGTTGGGAGTCTGTGCAGAAGGCTACCTGGGGCTCCACCTTTTTCTCGTACGTTAGCGGCTAGGGTTTAGGGTCTTCGGAAAAATTTGTGCCTATAAATGGGGTGCTTCTGTGATCATTTTCATTCACACAATCATCCATGGTTTTCTTCCCTTAGCAGCAACAGCCACTCTCCTTCTTCTTTCTTTTATGATTTCCGTTTTGTTCTTCAGCTAGCAGTAACTGCCTCCTTTATTATTGTTGGGTTTGCGGAAGCTATGATAGGAAAAATTTAGGGAGAAATGGAGTTTTACTTTGAGTTGCTACAGCACAATCATATATTTTACTTGGTTTTGCTTGATATTTTTTCTTACTTGATTTTACAAATGAGAGCAACACTGTGTGCATGGATTATTCTAGAGACTTCAAGTTAATAGCCTAATAGATGCAGGAGACTCTTGAGATATACTACACTTATGAATGTGACTCTTAATGTAACAAGGCAGTAAATATGCACTAGAATGCTAAAGATCAAGAGACAAATTATGTTATTTAACACCCCTCTTAATTTGTAATCTTGACTTGCTTTTAGAACTTCTCAAATGTGTTGGAGGTAGCTTCTTTCGGCAGAACATCAGCCGGACCTTGAGTATTTTCTTTTGCTACAAATCGAACATTGTATTTTTTAATTTCGCCTTCTTCATTGAAGACCTCTTTTAGCCCAATAGTCTTCCTTTCTTCAAGAAAATCAACGAGCTCCCAAGTTTTATTTTTCTCGATGTTGGACATCTCTTCGTGCATAGCCTTCTTCCAATGCTCGACCTTTGATGAATCTTCAAGTGCTTCTAGTGCATTTGTAAACAAACAAAACTCACAACATTCATAAATGTCAGTAGCACTTTCATAAATAGAGGAGTAGAACAGAAATTCTTCTTCAGACTCTTTAGCGAGTTTGGCGTCTTCTTTTTCTTCATTTTTCTTTTGAAACCAACAATCCCTTTGTGAATGATTTGGGATTTGCATCTTTTGCATCTAAAGTAGCAATCTTTGGATTCATGGTTTGACTTCTTACAAATAAGACAATTAGAATTGTTAACAGAATTTTGTGATGGCTTGCCTTTCCAACTGCTTTTCTTCAGTTGTGCTTGAAAAGCTTGATTCACTAACGGTTTGTCCGATCGATTGATTCTTTGCTCATGTGCAAGAAGCAAACCCGTCAATTTATACGCGGTCATTTTTGACAGATCTTTGGACTCCTCGATTGCAGCAACTGTATGATCGAACTTTGGAGGAAGAGATCGCAACACCTTCTCCATGACACGTCTATCTTCAATTGTGTCACCGCAGCTTTTGATTTGGTTTACGATCTCCGAGACTCGTGAAGAAAAATCACGAATTGACTCCCGATCTTCCATTTTGAGATTGTCAAAATCTCTCCATAAAGATTGAAGCTTTAAGGAGATTGTCTTTTCGGTTCCAAGAAATTCTTGTCTTAATATTTCCCAAGCATCAATGGCATTTTTTACACCAAAAATGCGTGGAAAAATTGATTTTCCAACACCTTGTTGAAGATATCGCAGTGCCATTGCATTCTTCTTTTTGAATTCCTTCTGCAATCTTTCATAATCTTTGTCTCCATCCTTGGGTTCTTCAAGCTCTCCATCGATTATTTCTGATAATTCCATGGACTTAAAGAACGTTGTCATTTGGCTGCACCAATACTCGTAGTACTCTTCTTCAAAAATTGGAACTTGGCTTGGTGCATAGGCAAACAAAAGGTTAGATGAATTTGCTGCCATTGTGTTGAAGGAGATGGGATAAAATGGCTCTTGATACCAAATTTGTTGGGTTTGCAGAAGCTATGATAGGAAAAATTTAGGGAGAAATGGAGTTTTACTTTGAGTTGCTACAGCACACTCACATGTTTTACTTGGTTTTACTTGATATTTTTTCTTACTTGATTTTACAAATGAGAGCAACACTGTGTGCTTGGATTATTCTAGAGACTTCAAGTTAATAGCCTATTAGATGCATGAGACTCTTGAGATAAACTACACTTATGAATGTGACTCTTGATCTAACAAGGCACTAAATATTCTAGAGGTCAAGAGACAAATTATGTTATTTAACAATTATTTCCTTTTTGTTCTCTTGCATCGATACAGCAGCTGTAATCTTGCTCCATTTGTTGAGCATACAGGGAGGGAGTAGGGAGCTATCAGTTCGTCATGTTCCTCACGGTCTCTGCGGCAGGGTGCCACCGATGATGGCGTGAACGACTACATCTTCTCCATATTGTATCGAAGTGTAGCGGTCTGCCGGCAAGAAGTTTTGGTAAAGGGGTTTGGCATCTGCGGAAAGCTTTGCTTTGCGATTTGGAGAACTTGACCTTTGTTAGATCAGTTGTAAGTCTTTTCTGCCATAGCTTCCGTTCTTTGAATGCATATATTTCCAAACGTGCCCTCTATCTGAATCTTTTCAGCCTTTCTTGTTAGTTTAAGAAATGCATCAAGATATTTACTTATAGAGTTTGAGGGTTTTTTAGGACAGTAACTTATATTGATTTGGAAATTAGGACAATAACTTTCGGACTTGTAAAAATAGGACATTAATTTTTTTTAAGAGTAAAATAGGACACTAATTAATAAGTGTTGCATCCGCAGGACATTTTTCGGCCAATTATCGGCCAAGAAATGTCCTATTTTTACGACGCTTATTAATTAGTGTCCTATTTTTACTCTAAAAAAAATTAGTGTCCTATTTTTACAAGTCCGAAAATTATTGTCCTAATTTCCAAATCAATCTAAGTTACTGTCCTAAAAAATCCTCTGACTCTTTACTTATATATTCTCGTGGAATTTCTTCTCGGTCTTGTCTTTTGCCCTGATTTCATCAATTGATTTCACTTGTTCTTCCTTTACACTCGTGTCGAGAACCATGCTATCATTAGGGGCTGCTTTTAGATTTCGACTTGGATGACTCACAGGGACGGAGCCAGGAATTAAGTTCGCCCCCGAGAATTTTTTTTTGGCATTCCGCATATTTAAGGCATTTTTTACTACAATATGAGCATAATAGTAATAATAACAAACAATATTTTCATAGATTATATAGTTTCAATATATTACAAATTAGTTTCAAAACACTGCAATTTTTTTTGAACATTTCCTACATTTTAGGTATTTTTTATTAAAAGATAAGTATAATCTAAATAACAAATAAATTTTTTTGGGCATTTCATACACTTTCTATTACAAGACAAGCATAATAATAATAATGAACAATATTTTAATAGATTATATAGTTTTAAATAACACGATTATCCTTAAATTAAGTATATACGGGTGAATATAACAAGCAAATCAACTTTTGTATAACAAAGTTAAGACATATATCTATATATATTTTCGAAAATAAATTCATAAATTAAAAGAAAAAAAAATCTCAAAATTTGGGAGGGGGCTTCAGCCCCCCAGGCACCCCCCTGGCTCCGTCCCTGATGACTCATGAAATGCTTCAAAAACAAAATCTCCCTCTTTTTGTCTCATCCGCTTGCTTGTTTATGCTTTTGCAGCTGACATTGCTTTGCTCAAGATCAGTTTTGACAGCAAGTTTGGACTGGATTGAAGGAATTTTAGAAGGTTGCACCATCAGAGAGGTCAGTTGGATTTAGAATTTGGAGTTTCGGATGTTAATGTTGTTCATTGACTGAGTCTAATTGAACTTGAGGTTCCTGCAGCTGTTCTTGTTAAAGCAAATAGCCCCATATCTTGTTGAGTGTGTTTTGGTGTTGTTGCATACTTTACTTCTAAGTGTCGCCTTCCCAAACTAAAGTCTATTTGTGGAGATGTGTCTCTTGATTTACGGAGTTTATGGTCTTGCAGCTGAGGCTGATAGTTCGAGGTTAGCTTTGAAGTCAGCATCAAAGAAAGTTACATTGCCTTTGTCGTTTGAGTACGACAGTCGGCTTTGTGGAGACGGGAGATCGGCGAAATTTCTTCAAGTAGCAGCGATGGTTCGTGACGACTCCATGGGGAAATGCCGTGCTATCGCCGAAGGTTGGCACAGGCCGAGTGTTCAGAGTGGACGTCGGCATCACAGGCAGCGTCGTGTGGCCTTTTAAGGGAGGAATGAGCCCAATATCCATTTCAATATGGTATCAGAGCCAACCCAATCCAATGATGGGCCCCCCAATATCGTTGTCAACAGATGGCGTTTGGGATAGTCCACGCTGCGCATGAGGGGGGTGTGTTAAAAGTGTCCCACATTAGTTGGAGATATTGCCATAAGCCACTTTATATAGTGAGGCAACCCTCTCCCTTATAAGGCCTGAAAAGTTACCTATCCAATTGCATATGTCGCACACACAAAAAGCAAACGTGCAACACAAAGTATCAACGAAAGTAACAACACTGAACACAAGAGTTGTTCACCCAGTTCGGTGATAAAACACCTACGTCTGGGGGGCCACGCCCAGGGTAAATTATCCACTAGTGAAGATAAGATATTTACAGGACTTATGCGACAGACTCTCTAGCCTTCTAGCCTCAATATCTTCCCAAACCCTCACAACGATGAATAATTGAGAAAAGAACAACGATCTAATCTCTAAGCGTGAATGAACCTCACTCACCACCAACACCCAATATTAACACTTTACCAACAGGCTGGTAAAGAACATCAATCGAGATTCACAAAACCCACAACTTTGCTAGAAACGTAAAAGCAAAGAAACTTACTAGTTTGCTCTCGCCGGAACCGAACAAACTTCGCACTCAATAAACACACTCTGTCGCACACAATATCAGAGAGTATAACGAAAAGCAGCAGCCTTCAAAAAGATAATCTCTTCTTCTTATATAGAGGTCGCAGCGGGAAAACCTAGAAGAGATATAATCTGCATGGGACTCTTCTTGATATCTCTTAATCAATAAAACCATATAGCCGAAGTAGTAGGGAACACTCACACCAAGTATATCTTTAAAACCAACGGATATACTTCATAAAAAAAGAGATAAAGGCTGACCCATGATGGACTGTACAAGCCGAAGTACCAGATCCATATATGTACATTGGTTGATACTTTGAGTGCAGATTGTCTACATAATG
Organism: Salvia miltiorrhiza; assembly: GCF_028751815.1. Taxonomy (NCBI): domain Eukaryota; kingdom Viridiplantae; phylum Streptophyta; class Magnoliopsida; order Lamiales; family Lamiaceae; genus Salvia; species Salvia miltiorrhiza. The sequence goes on from NC_080393.1 coordinate 55,285,735, forward strand.
ACAAGCATAAAAATGAGTATATCAAATATTCAACAAACTCCCCCTTTGTCATTGATGTAGACAAAACAGAACAACCAAAGAGGGCAACGGCAACAAGCAACAAACACAGCAGGGAATGATGCATCAAACACCATCACAAATGCATAATAGAACTGAACTCCCCCTTAAACTGCAATACTCCGAACTGAATTTACAAGCTTCGCATAAGAACAGAGTAGCTTCCTCTTTAGACATCAAACATAGACCAGGATATATAAACAAATCTCCATCAACCAACAAAACACACGAAAACGAAACAGCTACCACTTACTCCCCCTTTTTGTCAGACATCAAGGACAAAGAGTATCGACACCAGCCACTGATCAACAGCATAAGAACATAAGTAACATTGAGAGGAGTAACAGCCACTGATCAATCTGACAAGCTCCACTTCTAGATCCTCCAGTTTAGAGAAGATAAAAAAGTAGCCCACATCCAACGAATTAAAAAGAGCCCATATATCAGCTTGCTTCAAATAAATAGAAAAGAGATTTAATATCCATTCTGTAGAGTAATAATTCCCTAAGGAATTAGAAAGCAAATCAATACGTTCCCTGAAGATAACTTCATCACACGAAATACTCTTGATCTTTGAGGACTGTCCGCGGGTACATTTGAAGGAACGCCAAAAGTAATAAATACACTCTCTGCAATCACACCAAATATAAGAGAGTGTTTTTCTTCTCAGGGCGGTTAGTCATAAGAGACATAACCCCAGCTTTCCTCGGAGTTTCTCAAAACGATTCTCATCCAAAGATTTGGTGAGGATGTCAGGTGTGACAACATAGCAATTGTCACTCGTCCTTATTCCAGTGATAAGCTCATGTTCCCCATCTTTTACCATGCATTTATCCTTGTTGAACTGAATGCTCATTTTAATGTCACACAATTGGCTGATACTCATAAGATTAGCCTTCAATCCATTCACAAGCATGACGTTCTTCAGATTGGGAAGACCAGGTACATTGAGAGTACCTTTTCCTATGACCTTAGCTTGTACGCCATCACCAAATGTCACTCTTTCATCTGTGACAGACTGAATATCGCAAAGAAATTTTCTGTTCCCTGTCATATGTTTGGAGCATCCACTATCAAGATACCATTTATCTTGCTCGTCTGACCAAGAAGAAGTACGAACAACATAACTTCTGTGATTTCTATAGAAGGACTTTCTCAAGTTTTTGGAAATTGCCTTCCTGTCAGCTATAAGAAATCTGCAACGAGGTCGAATGTGGCCGCGCCTTTGACAATGATGACAAACTGGAACAAACTTAAATGGAAGGTTCCTTTTAGGAGGCAAGTTTTTGTACGAGGCATGAGCAACATGAGCAGGAGGAACATCTTTAGAAGGATTACAAACTTTGTTTGTACTCAAAATCTCATCTTTTGGAACCCATTGTTTCTTGTGAAATCCAATACCAGCTTTATCATCTGTATTCTGCC